>NC_135395.1:6507472-6774972 GCF_051989625.1 Stigmatopora argus | reverse complement strand
TGCAATCTTGGACAGCAGAGTGGCGCAGCGGAAGCGTGCTGGGCCCATAACCCAGAGGTCGATGGATCGAAACCATCCTCTGCTACACCAATTCAAGCACACTTCTAAGCGGATGCAAAGAAGAAAATGGTACATCATTTTGAATACCAAACTCTGATTGCTGGGGAGAAAACATAGCAAATTTGCAACTTTGGACAGCAGAGTGGCGCAGCGGAAGCGTGCTCGGCCCATAACCCAGAGGTCGATGGATTGAAACCATCCTCTGCTACACCAATTCAAACACACTTCTGAGCAGATGCAAAGAAGAAAATGGTACATCATTTTGAGTACCGAACTCTGATTGCTGGGGAGAAAACATAGCAAATTTGCAACGTTGTACAGCACAGTGGCACAGCGGAAGCGTGCTGGGCCCAGAACCCAGAGGTCGATAGATCGAAACCATCCTCTGCTACACCGATTCAGACACACTTCTGAGCAGATGCAAAGAAGAAAATTGTACATCATTTTGAGTACTGAACTCTGATTGCTTGTGATAAAATATAGCAAATTTGCAATGTTGGACAGCAGAGTGGCGCAGCGGAAGCGTGCTGGGCCCATAACCCAGAGGTCGATGGATCGAAACCATCCTCTGCTACACCGATTCAGACACACTTCTGAGCAGATGCAAAGAAGAAAATGGTACATCATTTTGAGTACCGAACTCTGATTGCTCGGTAGAAAACATAGCAAATATGCAACCTTGGACAGCAGAGTGGCGCAGCGGAAGCGTGCTGGGCCCATAACCCAGAGGTCGATGGATCAAAACCATCCTCTGCTACACCAATTCAAACACACTTCTGAGCGGATGCAAAGAAGAAAATGGTACATCATTTTGAGTACCGAACTCTGATTGCTGGTGAGAAAACATAGCAAATTTGCAGCCTTAGACAGCAGAGTGGCGCAGCGGAAGCGTGCTGGGCCCATAACCCAGAGGTCGATGGATCGAAACCATCCTCTGCTACACCGATTCAGACACACTTCTGAGCAGATGCAAAGAAGAAAATGGTACATCATTTTGAGTACCGAACTCTGATTGCTCGGTAGAAAACATAGCAAATATGCATCTTTGGAGAGCAGAGTGGCGCAGCGGAAGCGTGCTGGGCCCATAACCCAGAGGTCGATGGATCAAAACCATCCTCTGCTACACCAATTCAAACACACTTCGGAGCAGATGCAAAGAAGAAAATTGTACATCATTTTGAGTACCGAACTCTGATTGCTGGGGAGAAAACATAGCAAACTTGCAAGGTTGTTCAGCAGAGTGGCGCAGCGGAAGCGTGCTGGGCCCACAACCCAGAGGTCGATGGATCGAAACCATCCTCTGCTACACCGATTCAAACACACTTCTGAGCGGATGCAAAGAAGAAAATGGTACATCATTTTGAGTACCGAACTCTGATTGCTGGGTAGAAAACATAGCAAATATGCATCTTTAGACAGCAGAGTGGCGCAGCGGAAGCGTGCTGGGCCCATAACCCAGAGGTCGATGGACCAAAATCATCCTCTGCTACACCGATATAATATTGTCTACACACTTCTCAGCAGATGCAAAGAAGAAAAGGGTGCATTATTTTGACTACCAAACTCTGATTGCTGGGGAGAAAACAGCAAATTTTCAGTTTCCTAAATTGTAATTTCTTTTTTATCCATAGACAACATTTCTCCATTGAGTATTTTCGTAACCTGAATGTTTCATTTGTAGAGACTTTAGTAAATAGAGGTAATGCTGTATGTATTACCATTCAGATCTCTTTCTCAAAAGGAATTGTCTCTGCCATTTCTTCAACCGTATGTTCCTCTTGAAATATGGATATGATTCACCACAAAAATGCATGAGCCAAAACAGAAATCTTGCATTGCCAAAAAAACATGTTCACCTTAGACAGAGCCAAAATTACAGCAACAACATGTGGGAAGAAGATCTGGCATACACTGTCATCCTTCATACATTCACACGTTTGAACATCAAGGATCCCAACCTGGCAGAATCCTGGAACACAGTGAGAGCAGAATGCAGTAGTTCATTCCCAGGGCTGTGACGTATCATAAATAATGTATAGCCATCACCCAAGACTCCTGTAGAGACTCATTATGTGAAGAGGGAAGGTGGCCAAGAAAATATACAGAAGGTGCCTGGAGAGCAAATGTAGATGCAAGTGACATCATGTAGTTCCGTACTATTTTCAAATATCCATATGAAAGGAAAATCTGGTATGGGGTTGGCAATTAGTTCCAAATTAACAGGCGGAAGAGTCAAAGAAATATATTTATTTCCTGAAAAAAACCCAAAATGTATTTTAATTTTCACATGATAGAGAAACCAGATCTACCCGACCATTGCACTGATTTTACGTTGACCACACACTTAAGCATTTAAGCACTTAAGCATATTCCATAACGGAATTTAAATTCAATAACCCTTCTACTGTTGTAACAGATTTACTGTCGTTTCAAAACTGATTAACGTTCACATCAGGACGACAACAACATCACACATTGTAACTATTTGAATATTCCTAATAAAAGAAAACAAATAGTGATGCTATATTGTAAAAGGGTAATGTGAGGTTGATGTTAATAATTGCTTTGGTCTGAACCCATCTTCACATTGGCTCAATGCAACACGTGGCCAACTATCACTGAATGAACCCAACAGTTGCTTAACGCTGAAGCATGGAATACAAATTGACATTTCAGGATTAGCCTTTGAGCACAAACTCACTAAACATTCCTACTGCTTTCAATTCAAAGTGTGGATTACCACTGTCACTTAGAGATCATCTCTAGACAGTGAAACTTAAGAATGTATTTTTAAAAAAATGTGTTGATATACTATACGCTGACTTTGAATTAAAATCACATAATTGACATGGCCTCACAGCTCTGGGTTCAATCCAGGTCCATCCACTTTTGTGGAGTTTGCGTGTTCTCCCCGGGCCTGCATGGGTTTCCTCCGGGTACTTCCGGTTTCATCCCACATTCCAAAAACATGCATGGTAGGCTGATTGGACACTCTAAATTGCCCCTAGGTATGGGTGTTAGTGTGCATGGTTGTCCGTCTCCTTGTGGCCTGCGATCGGCTTGCCACGGTTCACATTGTCCCCCCCAGAGTCAGCTGGGATAGGCTCCAGCACACCCTCCCCTCGCAACCCTTGTGAGGATAAAGCGGTTCAGAAAATGAGATGAGAATTGACATATCGTAAAAGATGGCCATCATGAATCTTTCTACCCTTTGCAGTAATATTGCCTTAATATGAAACTAGTGTACATAATTTATTAAGCAGTTGATTTTGAGAAGAAAGGAGACCACCCAGCCGTAGTTGTGCCATTTTAATAGATAATTGCTTTAGCCTTTACTTTTATGGACGTTAGAATCATGTGAAGAGAAGGAACTGTAAAAAAATGAAAATTTCTGCTTTAGCTGAGGATTTTGTTTTGACTGTGGATTATGCCTTTGATTACATTCACATGGTATTGTGTTGGGAATTACACGCTGAAAATTGTTGATTCGACAGACACAACACGGGTGTGATTACAGTTATCGTTGGAAAAGCAGGGAGGCAAATTGTGTGAATATTTTACAAACCTTACATTTGACAGTACAGAGTAACAAATTCACAACAAAGTATTGTTTTCAATAGGAGGAGCATTCACACCATTCCCACAACCCAAAGACAAGTATTGCCCCATAGTGTGAGTGAGAATGTTTGTCAATCTCCTTGTGTCCTGTGATTGGCTGGCCACCAATTCAGGGTGTCCCCCACCTGGTGCCCATAATTAACTGAGATAGGCTCTGACAACCCCCTCGACCGCTGTGAGGGCAAGTGGTACGGACAATGAATGAATGAATGAATTAATTAAAAGACACATCCAAAAATCCTTTTTATATTTGTTTTAACAATTTTAAGTTCCCACAAAACAAAATTTAAAAAATAAATAAAGGAAAAAAAACATTAATGACCCCATTCATGTAGTTTAGCAGTTACATAATTGATACTGGGAAACAATTCAATGTGACACAGACAAAACCACAAACAAATAAGGCTTGCTTGTGACTATATTTATTCCACGTATAGTATTTTTTTTCTCCTGGTCGCCCAATGTTACAGTGAAATCTGCCCCCCCCGTCTCCTAGTTCAAAAACCACAGACTGATTATGCTGTGTGCGAGGGGAGAGCATGAGTTTTGCCTTGGGGAAAGAGACCACAGTGCCCAACCAGGCAGGAATATAATTGATGCTCTAAATTATTTGACAATTTTGATTTTACCTTTTTGTCTAGCCTCAAAGAAAACATCAAGTCTTGACCACATGATTAACAAACCAAAAATCTATCCATTCATTTTCTGTAATATTCTGAGGCAAAACAATCACTTGGGCCAGTTTACACTGCCATACTAGAGGATTGCCTCATTACCTGTCATGGATGGCCAATACACCACCTGGTGGTGCAGTGGTTCTTCTGCCTGACTTTGGTTTGGGCAGTCTGGGTTTTATTCCCGCTGGTGGTGGTATGATTGTGAGTCGAATGGTAATTTGTCTCTCTGTGTGCCCTACGGCTGACTGGCAACCAGTTTAGGGTGTACTTTGTCTTTCGTCCGAAGTCATCTGTGATAGGCTCCGGCAACCCCGGCAACCCTTACGAGGATGGGCAGCATGGGAGACGATGATGATGAATGATGTCCAATGAATTTTGAGAAGACGGGTTGTCAGCGAACGAGTGATTGCCGAGTGGATTTGCTATTTCTCTCGATTAGGTTTTTTTAATATAATATTTGTTCTTCTTTTACTCGCTACAAAAACATATCTATGTGATTGCAATATATGTATGTGGGCAGGCAGTGAATTGTTAAATATGATTAAAACCATCATCAAATTATTCTCTTTAGTTTTATTTTAGTAATGAACAAGAGAAAGAGGATAAGTGATTTACACAATTTTTAGCGCTACCCTAATGGCTCCTTGGAGCTTTTTAAAAATGTTTGAAAATGGGGGCGATAAATATTATTTTTGTTTTAACAGTTTCTGTAGAAGGACAAACATGCCACAAGCATTCTTAATGTTTTCCAATACTGTAATAATGTTTACAATAAATATAAAACTTCAACATTTATGTCAACGAAGATATCCATTATATCCTGTGACAAGTGATTTAAAATCTAAATGGTGCTATGTATTTCTGTTATGATCGCGCCGAGACGTTGTGGCGCGGTCGGAGGGATTTGGACCCAGTAGCGGGGAAGCAGGAGGGGACGTGGCGAATTGTGCTCATGATAATAACTTTAATAACTCAGGAAGCCTTACAAAATACCAAGGACATCCAAAACGAAACAAAACCGGAACATGGAGAACAGTACCTTTGCAGCGATGTATGCAGTATCACGCAGAACGATACGACAATGAATACCAATTCAGTTGTGTTTAAATACACACATCCGGAAGTAATCATGAATCACTCGCAGCTGCTCGAACCCAACGGCAAGGCAGGAGGGACAAACGAGCTGCTCCTGACAATTTCAACAAATCTAACTAAATGCTATTTGGGATAAATTGAGAGTTTGTGAAATAAAGTGTGCTATTTCAAAAACAAAAAGAATATGTAAAACTGAATAGTGTCATTTGAAAGAAATTACATTCATGTGATAATTATTAGCATTGTAAATGAAAATTGTTAATGAATGAGGAAGTTGCAGTTTTTCCAAAAGGCTAATGCTGAAATGAAGGAATTATGTTTCAAACTGTTGAAAACATATCCACGTGTTCAACATATGTATTTTGTTTTGCTTTAGTCCTTTTTTTAAATACACACAAGTCAAACTTTGATTTCAGTATGAAGGTCAAGAAAAACCAGTGTTCAAAATGTTGATTGCTTATTGCAGTTTGGAGGGAACCAATATCAGCGTTTACTCCAGTCTGTCAGTGGAGCACGGCAGGCAATGACAGTAGGCTGTCAGTGAAGCTTCTCTTCTGTCTGAAGAGTTTGCTCTAGGGTCTATGCTGTGAATTGATCATGATGGTAAAAAAGATGTAGGATATATAATTCTTAATTGGAGCATTTTGTAGAGGAGTTGCTGCCTCTGGACACGGCTAGCCAAAAGTCGTTGGATTGAAAATGTTATTAACATTTTCAGAATGACAAGGCGAACATCAATTTATTATTTACCTTTTTCAAGATTCTCAAGTAAAGACAATAAGGATGTTGAAGTAAGACATCACTGATTGACCTGACTGTTCCATCTTAGAATATTGAAAACTGTTGCACTCCACAGGTTAGATGAGTTAAGAATGCAAAGTATTAAAAAGTGGTATGCCCAACCCGATACCTTAGGTATGTGATTTAAAATAAAAAAAAACTGAACATCAACACTCTCCTTAAAATAGTTCTCCTTTCCATTTGATGTATTCTTTAGGGTTGCACTCTTGAGTAGGAGGATTCACAACTGTGCCATCATAGTTTTTCCTCTTCTCATTCCCTCTTGTCAAACACATGCCACTACTGTCTTTCATTTCTGTGTCTTGATCTCCAGCGTATTGACAACTGGGCTCAGTCGTCAGTGGGTGTCTCCACGTTCTGTCATTTTGCTGAAATAACATTTATAACCCTGGCTGACAACTTTCTTTTCTTCTTACCCCCTCCGCAAATGCAGCGCTTTTGGAGGGGTTTTTTTTGAATGGTGGTGCTTGTAGTATGTGAACTGTACACATAAAAGTTAAGTTATTCAAGGTACAACTTTATCGTACTGTGTGTCATTGAAGGATTGAAGGTGATAGATGTCTATTCCAAAACCATTCAAATTCACACTCATACCTAATTTAGAGTGTTCGACCAGCCTACACTGCATGTTTTTGGGATGTGGGAGGAAACCAAAGTATGTGGAGAAAACCCACGCATGTCTGGGGAGAACAAGCAAACTCCACACAGAAAGGTCCAGACCTGGGATTGAACCCTCGATCTGAGAACTGTGATGCTAGTGCTTGAACCTCTTGTTTACCCGGCTGCCCAATCTGCTCTTTATCAGATATTTTTTGGAAAATGTAGTTATAGTTAAAAATAAATAAATAAATAAATACTTTCAAAAAAACAAATCTAATTCTAGTGTCCTGTGAGGATAAAAATAAATCCAATACCCAATGGACAAGCTTTTTCAATGACTTACACTCATTTCTTTCCTTGTTTTAATCAAAGTGAAACAGATGGTGCCCAGCTATATATTTAAGTTGATGTTGTTTTTAAACACAACCAAACCCCATTGTACAATTTTTTCATGATATTTTTGTCTATATTTGAATTTGTCCGTGACAATACAGCAGGTAGCTGATTTTGAACAACTTCTCAAATTATCTACAGTATATTAAAACTGGCACTTTACAGATATATTTTCTACCTTAGCCACTCTTTTCTCATTTTCTCATTTTACTACTTTTACCTTCACAGTAGAGTTTCTGGGTATAAAAGTCAAGTCAACTCAACCAGGATTTCAGTCTTAAAAAAAAAAAGAAAATGCTGCAAAATCGAAGGCTTTTGCCACGCAAAAGCAAACTATACATGTGCAACATACATACTTCGTCATAAAAGAAGGGCCAGTATGGCTAAATGGAATACTTTTTGGCAAGGATTTACATGAGAACATCATTCAAAGCCAGATTTGAAACAGCAATCTGAGGATAACTGTTTTAGCAAAGGCAACCTTGTGTTGGGTTAGCGTGTCGGCCACACTGTTCTGGGATTGTGCGTTCGATCCCAAGTGGGTCCTCCCTGTTTGGGGTTTGCATGGTTTCCTCCGGGTACTCTGGTTTCCTCCCACATCCCCAAAACTTGCATGCTAGGCAGGTTGGACTCTGTAAATTGCCCCTGGGTATGTATATTATCATGAAGGGCTGTCCCTCTCTTTATGCCCTGCGATTGGTTGGTCATCACTTCAGGGTGTCCACAATCTGGTGCCCGTAGTTGGCTGGGAAAGGCTCCAGCACCCTGTGCGGATAAGCGGTTCGGCAAATGAATGAATTAATGTTTCATCAAATGCGGTCCTCTGCGTTTCCAACACTTACAGTTTTATTTATTTTAATGAATGAATTAAAAGTTAATATGTATGTGAGAAGCCAGCATCTGATTACAAACACACACGCACATGAATATTTGCACTTTATGTTAGTGACTTGCCACCCCAATTTATGGATTGGCTTCCCTATGCCTACCAAACCAACCCTTACAACAGTATCATTGCTTCAATAAGACCCTTATTAGTGCCTGAGTGAGCTCGTGTGTATGCGCGTGTATGTGTGTCCATGTATACGTGTGGCAAGCATTTTATCATCTTGCTGAATGTTCTGCAGGTGTTAAAAAGAAAGAGAGAAATGTGTGCGCAACGCAGTGTAAATAATTATCTTTCAAGATACACCGTGCACACTCCATACAATATTTTTTTTTTAACTGGCAAAGCTTTGAAGACAAGGCTATTTAATTTTCAAGTGAGTGCATACATGTACTGTATATACTCCGCAGTATATCAGATTCATAATAAGAATGTCACATGCATGAGAGCAGAGAGTGTAGTGATGTTCACGGCTAGGTGGTGTCCCACCATCTGAGTTATATTTAGAAATATATGATTCAAACACAGTTGCATATTTGCTGTTCAGAAATAAGACCTGAAATGAAAAACTGTTAAACTGCTATTTCTCACTTTATGTTTAGGTAAATCAGGTCATCAATCTTTCTGTGTTGGTCCATTCTATTTTCATTATAACCTGTGTTGGTACTCTCTACTTTGGAGAATATTTTTATGTAAGATATACTTTTGCTGCCACATTTTCTTCAGTTTAGATGTATTGGACATCTATAGATTGACAAATTAATTAAATCACAGCAAGCTCTGGAGCAGGAGCCTGTAGTTGCCGTAACGGACACAGTCAATGGCACTGAAAGAGTTCAAGATAGTTTAATCATTTATTTATTTTTCTAATCTTTATAACCTACCGAATCTCTCTACCATGACCACAACTCTCTGCATAAGAGGCTAAATAAATAAACAGACTTATTTTGATGGCAACACAATTCAGTATAAGGTATACCATTTGTGGTGTTCACTTTTCTCCCTGTGCTTGTGGGGGCACAATTTTAAGTTGCCAAATTTAAAGACCCTCTACATGACCCTTAATTAACCACATTGACAATAAAATATAGCTGAATAATACTTAATGTTGACAAATTCATAAAACAACCAATTTCACAAAGTCATTTTACATATATGCCCATATTTTCCTTTTTCCATTTTCTTTTTTTTTGTTCGCATTTGCTTTCTGCTTGGTGTATTTTTTTATCGTATGCCCTTGTATATGAAAATTGCAGTCCTTCTTGTTTGTAAATTCAAATAGAAAATGACTTGTTAGCTTGTAATTTTTCAGTAAAGTAATATTAATTCTAAACTATAATTTACTTTTAATCATCATATATCTCACTCATATTTTAGGTAAATTGAGTCATATTATATTACTAAACTGCTAAATTATGGGGAGAGTTGGAATAAAATATAAATTAATTAATTAAAAAAAAAATTGAAATATATGTATTATCTTTCACCTGTATATACAAACCGTGAATACAAGTTCCGGGTGTAGTCAAAAGCAACCATTTTCTTTTGTTCTGGATATAATGAAGTTCAACAAATGTCTAAGCTGTCCAGTTGCATAAGCTATACAATTTTAAGTGACAGCCTGACAGATTCTTTTGTTCATTTAATTCATCATTGTTTGGTATTCAAGACAAATGATAAATTGACAGTGGTCAGAGAAACAAGGCAGGCATGAAGCTAGATTTGTAAGTGTGTTTGCACACACATGCAAACCCCTCAGACAACACACATGATCCATCTGTCTATTTGGGTCTCTTCAATCGAATGCGGATGGCAAAGAATAATAATAAGATAAACACACGCCATGTTTATCCCACAGTTCCTTCCGGCAACATCTGAGTCATACAAAAATGAGTCACCAATTAGTGTGCCTATAATGTGGATGTGGCCCAAGAAGGTCATAAAGTCTGTCAGCCATCACCATCCCACTTTGCAAATATGATATGGATGAGTGAGCTTCAATGTGTTGAGTTGCTATTTCAATTGGTAAAAAGCCAACAGGTAAGGTACAAACAATGAAGGGTATAGGGCTAATTTAAACTCACCATTTTGCTCATCTCAGCCTGCGGCCTGGGCTTAATTAGAATGCATTTTAAATATTGATGGGGCTCGTTTTTCCCGAGCGTTAGACCACACACTGAAACGGGAGGAGAGGATATTTGATGAGAGCAAACATACACTTCGACAGCTCTGAATTGGCTTATTCATTAATTAAGGAATGACAGAAGGTAAAATAGAAGACAAGAATGTACCAAGCTGGAGTCTCTTTTCACAAATATTTGAACTTTAGATACAGTGACGCATCTGAAAGTCTTTATTCAATTATTACAGTAAGGCTAGTAATCAATGAACATTAATGAAATGTTGGTCATATGATGGATATCATGCATTTCTTTGGTCACTTGTGTTTTTCTTTTTTTTATTTATATAAAAACGTATAAAAACAAACCAGGTGAAGCATGGGAATGTATCCTAACTTGGCTTTTCCTTTCTAGAGTTATGACACTATAATAGAATAGTATAACAGAATAATCGAAATAAATATCTTCTAAAATTGTTAATAATCCCTTTATTTCTTCTTGAATTACCTTAAACACAGAGACAAACAGGATTACAGATCAAATTAAATGACATTCACTCCGCAGGTTCCACTTAAGGTGGTGGTTAAAAGCCATGATACTAGCCCACTGTGTGTTTCGGACTAACCATGATGCCAGCTATTCTAGTTAAAACTGATTTGAAATTTACCACTATCAATTGAGAGAGAGTTAATGTGATTGTTCAAACAAATTCAATTCAACCTTGTAAAAAGTTCTGCTTGTGCAAATAAGATGTAAAAGCAACCAAACACAACAAATCAAAATAATACGATATGTGATTGCCAAGAAGATTATTGAAAGTTAAAATAAACTAAGCCAGACCGAATAAAACCAACAAATAAATTCATGACAAGAAAAAACAAAACAAAACTGTACTGACAGGAGATGGTCAGGATTACATGATAATGATTGCCAGTTGGAAATGAAGATAAAATACATCTATTTATCAAATGGTGGAACATATGCTATAGTCCAGAGCAAGACATGATAATAGAGAGGTTTTATCACCCCTGAGCAGGGATCTATCCCACCCTTGCCCACAAGACAGGCAGGTAAACCAACTACACCATCAGGTGGCTACCATGAAATTCATTCATTTATTTTCTGAACCGCTTTAACCTAACAAGGTGCTGGAGCCTATCCCAGCTGACTTTTGGACACGAGGCGGGGGACACCCTAAATCGCTGGCCAGCCGATGGGAAGGCATGAGGATACAGTCTTTAGAATGTGGGAGGAAACCGGAGTACCCGGAGGAAACCCACACAGGCCCAGGGAGGAGATTCGAAATCCACACAGGTGGCAAAACCTGGATTTGAACCCAGGACCCCAGAACTGTGAGGCTGACGCTAATCACTTCCTTGAAATTATGTTACCAAATTATTTTTTTTAATATGTAAAATGGTACATTCCAAGGCAAATGAGTACTGAGACAGTTCTTGCTGCCCAAACCTATTTTTTAATGGAATCCATTATCATTTGCAATAAAACAACTGGATGCAAGCCAAGTAATTTCTGCAAGCCAGAGTAGTGCAGAGTGCGTAGTTTAATGGTAGGGAAGCGGTTGCCAAATATTTCAAATGTGCAGGTGCATGATTCAGAGTTGCGTAGGTGTTTTGAAATAAACAGAGGCAAATAAACACTAAACTAGGGAAGCCACAGAACTTTTAAAGATAAACAGTGAAATGACTGTTGCGTGTCTACAATTTGCAAAGCTGCTATCTCATGACTCTTTCATAATCCGACTCTCGCGCACAATATTGTTCAAAAGCATGTAGGGAAGAAGGCTGTTTTGAGACTAATGAATCATATCATGGAAAGAAAGGAGTACAAAAGGGGTTTATGGAGTAAAATCTAGAGTAAAATAAAACTGCTGTAGTGAGTAGGAGTGGTAAAACGAATATTTTCTAAGATTACGATAAATTACAAATTACATTAAAGATAATGAATATAAAGATAACTCAAAGTGTTGTTTTATTGCAACTCAACAGTGTATGTTGTGCAAATAACAGAGGGCCTGAGTAAAAGATACTAAAGCTATATACATCATTCCATCCATAGTATTTTCGGTACAGTTTTCATGCTAGCAAACTGAGAGAATGATGCTGAATGAATATTTGAATTCCTAACACTGTTATCTCTTACATTTTGCAGGCTGAATGACTATAATTGTGCCACTCAAGTTGTTCTTCTGCTTCTTCTTCTTTTGTACACTAACTTTGAAGTCTTACTCCTCCGTCATTCATAAAGAGATCGTCCTAAAACTTGATAGATATACCTATTTTTTTAAACAAATTTTGCATCAAGGATGATTAAATATTTACTGACTCGTTGGTGCCTATGTTGCCTGTAGGTTAAGAGTTAGCCAACAGAGGGTGTTCCTTCAGCCTGCAGTGTGCATCTCTTCTATTTATTCTATTTATTTTCACCTCTTCTACGAATAAACCATTATAAAATGTGTAATGTTCTCAAATAGAAATATCCTATTTTTTTCAGAAAGAAAGCACCTCGGAATCCATGCCGTTGTGGTTTTAATATATTTTAATGCCACTTGTAAAATTTGTAGTTCAGTGCCTTATTTTAATCATGAGAAAATGGAAATGTTTATCGTTGGTCCAGTTAGACACAGGCACATTTAGCAAATACTGTGCATAAGGAGTGGCAGCCTGGTGAATGAGTGGTTAGCGCATCGGTCTCACAGCTGTGGGGTCCTTGGTTCAAATCCAGGTCGGTCCACCTGTGAGGATAATGCTGTTCAGAAAGTAAATGAATGATGAATGAATATGCATAAAGAGGCTCTGGAAGAATACATATGTCCATAAAAAAAGAAAAACCTTTAATAAAATAATGGGGTTTAAGACAAATGTTGGACAGTAGGCTTCAGTGTGTTCAGGAGACCACTGAGTTTTGATAAATATACTGTTACCAAAGTTTATTGAACAAACACCTTGCACATTAATATGTTCATAACCATTGACAGTGTTAAGTGTCTGGGAGAGGCTGGTAGTGACTGATTGCTGACAGCGAGTTAAGAATATGAGCTGACCTTTATGTTTTTTTTTCATATCAAGAAAGGCGGTGAAGCATAAATCCCTCCATACCCTTATGTTTGTGGCTTGCTTTTTTTTGGCTGTAAAAAGAAGGCAAGGGATCCAGGTGACGATGACAACATATGAGCCTATTATATCTTTTATGAACACTATGAGAAACTTGGCAAGATTTGAAGTGGACTACTTCCCCTTAGGTGCTGCATTACGACTCAGTCATGAAATCGAGTCATTGTCACCTGAGCCCTAATCAAATTGCAAGTGCTGGATTCCTACCGAGAAGTCCTGAGTGTAAAAAAGTAAGAAAATATGATAATTTGGTACCTTAAAGTCTGTCCAGGGTGAGACTGAAAAAAATCTAACTTTTTAAACAGGGCAATGGAAATTAATGTGATGATCAATTAGGAAGGTGAAGGTTGCGGCCTTGACTAATCGTCCATAAGGCACAGTGGCAGCTGAGCCACAGGGAGCCACGTCCTGTGTGCATGTGTGTGAGAGCAAAGGACAGAGAATGTGAGACTGTTCTGTAAATATTCATTTTTCTCCTGTCAAATGTCAGGCTGCGAGAATCTTACCAGCTTTTCCCCATAATGACCAGGAATAACAACGAACAAGAATTATTCATGCATGATTGCACACAATATAAAGCACATTCCGTCCTTTTTTTCATATCCTTGGCTATGACTTGAAGCATGCTGTTTATAATGAATCATTTAAAAACATGTAAGTAGCATTAACAAAGGCACATCCTTGTCAGACTACTATTGATAATACTGATCAAATAAAGTAGTTCGCTGGTACCCACTCTAGGGTGTACACCGCCTCTCACGTAATATTGGTAAATTCATTGATTTTCCAACATACCCCGAGTGAGAAAATAAGAGAAATTAATTAAATAGAACCATAGACAAAACTGTATAATTTGAATGAATGCTGTATCTTTATTGATCAATGACTAGACATGGTTTCTCATCATTTGGGAGGTGACTGAGAATGGAGTCTAAGTATGCATCAAGGATTCCCAACAGAAAGATTAGTGTTTCCAATTTGATTTCTTCGAACTCGTTTGTCAAAAACAATGAATAACTAAAATATATATTAATTTGTTCATTCATTTTCTGAACCGCTTTACCCTCACAAGGGACGGTGGTCCTGGAGCCTATCCCAGCTAACTTCGGGGACAATGCGGGGGCACCCTGAATTGGTGGCCTGCCAAATGCAGGGCACAAGGAGACAAACCAGCATTCACACCCTCACTCATACCTAGGTGCAATTTAGAGTGTGCAACCCACCTACCATGCATGTTTTTGGCATGTTGGAGGAAACCGGAGGACATGGAGAAAACCCACGCAGGCCCGGGAAGAACATGCAAACTCCGACCTGGATTTGAATTTAGAACAGTGAGGCAAAAAAAAAGAATCAAAGATAATGTATGTATTGAGGATACAATATTTTCAACAGAATACAAAAAAAAAAATTAAACCCCGCCAAAAAATGACTAATTACAAATATTTCTAAAAACAAAGTACCTAAAACAGTGACCGGGCAGCGCGGTACTTTCACATAATGAAAAGCGAGACTTTACCTCACATGTTTGGCAGGAGCCAATAGGAACAGACCTTTGTTGCATCTGCGTACTGGAAAATTTGCTTCACTGTTGCACTAGCCACTCAGCCGCAGGGCTTAGTTAAAGAGCTGTAACGAAACAAACTAAGGGAGTAACCTCAACCTAAACCTCTGCCAAAATTAATTTGCTCACCTTTGACCCAAAATTTAATCACTTCTTCTGTTTCATTTTGCAAACACATACCCGATGTTTGCTAAAAATCCCTTTATGCGTTCTGGAGTTATCTTGAACAAAAACATAGAGACAAACAAACGAACCAAAAAATAAAAATATGTAAATAAATACTGTATCTTGTACATTTGATTTCTTTCACTTGCTGCAAGGGGTTAACATATAAATCCCAGAGCAAAACATGCATGGGTTGCCTGATTATATTAAGGTGATTTATTTATTGTTCGTGTAAAAAAGAGTTTATGAAATGTTTTTGTTTTGATCTTTTAAATAATTGTTTGTGATTGTTTATATGTTTTAATGCCCATGGCAAAATACATTATTTATATTTATATTTATTTTTATTTATACGAATAAATATTCATTGCCATTGAAAAAAGATGCATGTGTTAATAGTTTATCCTCATTAGGGTTGCACAGGGTGCTGAAGCCCATCCCAGCTGACTCCGGGCCAGAGGCGAGGGGCACCCTGAATCAGTAGCCAGCCAATCGCAGGGCACAAAGAGACAGACAACCATGCACACACACTCATATCTAGGGGAAATCCAGAGTCCAAACAGCCTACCATGCATGTTTGTAGAATGTGGGAGGAAACCAGAACATGCAAACTCCACACAGGTGGACTGATCTGGATTTGAACCCAGGACCCCAGAGCTGTGAGGCCAACGCGCTAACCACTTGTGCCACCGGGGCCAACCAAAACTCAAATTGACATTGAAGATTTATACATTTCAAGTATAAAGTGATTTGTTTTAGTCATTATTATTATTTATCTCATTATGTTCAACGCCCCTTTTTACTAAGAAATTTAAAATTTAAAATATTAAAGGTACGACAACTTTAACACGGCCATCGCCATAGAAAAAAATGCAAATTGTTTCTGAGGCTTTATAGTAGAGAAAAACTTAAATCAAAGCCAGTATTTCCACAAAGTGGCCACCTTACAAGTCGCAGCCATTTTATCAATGTGGGCAAATAATTACCTGCCCGTCCTTGGTTTATTATTCATACCCACTTCATCAGCGACCTGGCGAAAGAGTGGTTAGTGCATCAGCCTCACAGTTCTGGGGTCGAGGGTTCAATCCCAGTCGGGTCCTCACTGTGTGCAGTTTGGAAAATGAAAGAATGAATGAATACCCACACGCACCTGCGCTCAAGTCTAATGGGTATAAGCATGCACCAATGAGCTACGAGTTATTTTTCTGTTAACGTTTTTTTCTCCATTTTCAGAGGTTTAAGACTTTTACAATGTGTATACTTAAATATTTTGAATAACCTTTAACTTTTTAACTTTTAAATTATTATCTATTGTGAATTTCAAAAATCATGTATGAAGAAATACATTACAATTAGGTTAAATAATAGCTAAATATAACACAATATGTTACTATATAACGAACTGGTATTTCGGCACACCAAATTTTTTAAACACATTCACACTCACCACGACCCTTGTCAGTATACTTAGCGTTTCAGAAAACGAATGAATGAATCCACACCCAGTGAGCTACTTGGAATGTCAATGCATAATACGATTTGACTGCTGAAATCCATATGAAAGAAAGAAATATAAAGAGGGTAAATGGGGAATTGAGGCAGGGAGTTTTTGTGTGTGGAGAATGGATAATCTATAGGCATGGATTTACACTCATCTGCTCTTCTGCGGCGCTTATTTGGCAGTAAAAACAGGAGACTTCATCAGTTATGCTGCTTTTAGTCTGTACAGAGATGTGTCTTAGCAAGAAAAGAGAACCTAGTATCATTCAAAGTGATTAATTAATATACTGTACATCACGAGCAGAAGAAACTGATACATTATTTGCAATTAAAAAAAATGTAATTGAGGTTAACAGTATATTTCATTTCATTGAGTCCAATTTGTTGGGTATTTTTCATTTATTTATTTGTATTTGCAACTACTGAAACAACACTGATCACTGTTGAGGTGAGCTCCTGCACATGGATTCTATACAACAGTCTTGATGGATTTGTAAATGAGCTTTGCATACTGATGGCAGTGGAATACAGATTAGCCTTGCTTAACTTTGTGCCGTAGATTATAGAACAATTTCCATTTTCAATCCCCCGTTGCACTGTCAAAGCCTTTTAACTCTGGAATGGGGGGGTGGTCAGGTTTTTTAATACACTTATATGTCATTTGCTGATATTTCTGATGCAATATTTCTCATGTCTGATACTACTTTAAAAAGTGTCTGTAATGGAAAAAAAGAGAACTTTCTGGGGTGTCTCTACCTAACAAGCATGTGCATATAAAAATAATTAAATGATGAAAAAATGCTTAACTCTTTATTGGCACTCATTTTACTCTTTGACTGCCATTGACAGGAATATCCAACCCATTTTGAATAGGAGAGACTGGCAGCGAGAGATCAAAAGATGTCAGTCAGGTGTCTTAAGACGTTTTAATCTTTATCTGGTACTGTAACCATGTTTGTCTGTATTCTCTTTCTTTCATCGTCACAAAATACTTTCATTATATTGTTTTGTTTCGATACAGGCTCCCCGCAGACTGCCAAGGAAACGCTTATATTCCCCGTTATTTATGGTGTTCCATTAGTACTCTTTGGGCAACTTTCGTCACATGGAGTGATGTCCCGGACTGTCAAATTTCGCCCTCACAGTTCTGGGGTCCCAGGTTCAAATCCAGGTCGGTCTCGCTGTATGGAGTTCTCCCTGGGCCTAAGTAGGTTTCCTCCGGGTAAGTCACTTTCTTCCCACATTCCAAAGACATGCATGGTAGGCTGGTTGGAAACTCTAAATTTCCCCTAGGTATGAATGTGTTAGGAGTAGCCTGTTTTTATGTTTCTGTTTGCCATTTCCCTACCCTTGTTCGTCCCTCCTGCCTTGCCGTTGTGCTCGCGCAGCTGCGCGTGATTCAAAATTAGTCCCTGTTGTGTCTATTTAAACCCTACTGATTATAATGTCATTGTCGGATCGTCTGCCTAAATTCCCTTACCATGCATCCACGTTACCTGGTTCCTCGATTCCCCGTGTTTAGTCTAGTCCGGTTTGGTTTTGTGTTTTGTTTCATAAGTCTTTGTTATTTTGTAAGATCCCGCCTAAGTTATTAAAGTTTTGATTATGAGCACTATTTCCCTCATCCTCTCCTGCGATTGGGTCCTAATTCCTCGTATCTCGTCTCCCCGAAAACATAACAGAATGATTGTCTCTCTCCTCCCCCGCCTCATGCCCTCATCAAACTCACCTGGGATAGGTGCGAGCAACCTCTCCGACGCTTGTGAGGATAAAGTGGTTGACAAAATGAATGAATTAACGTGGATATGTATATAGATATGGATATGGATATGGATATAGAAAACAGACTGGATAGGGGCTCTTGGAGACCATGGTTGGCCACCCCTGTTCTAAATCCACTCACATCAATGTATTTTAAATATTAAGCTGGATTCATAAACTATATGTTATAGTCATGGAGGTTGTTGTAATTAGTGTGAATATAATATTAATAAAAATAGTATACATTATGTATCATATTCCACAGGTTCATGATCTATCACCTTTGCAGAGCATCCATCACGCAATTATTCATTGTTATTTTTTAAACTTTAAACTTTTCATCCATGTAACTAACACACCTGTATGGCGTACTTTTTTCTATCACCCAACTCACTACTTTTTACAAATCGTCATAGTTTTGTGGTATGTGTGATCCCTCATATTGAAAGATCTGGAAAATATCTGTAATAAATCCTCTTTGTAAGATGAATATTTGACTTATGTCTTTGTAAAATAAATTGCTGTATGTATGTCTTTTAAATTCAGAAAAAGTCTGTCTCAACCGTTTCCATGAGCCTCATCGAGAAGATGCAATATTGCAGTTGTCAGTCTTAAAGAATACTATTAGGAAAAGTATTGATACATTTTTTATTTTTTATTTTTTTTACCTGACTGATGAAACAGAAGGGCGGTAATACATTCAAATGTGACATGGGGGTAAAGTGTTGTATGACCAAAATTAAACAGTTGGAATATTTGGAAATGTTTTTAGGGGAGAAAACTGTTCCACATTATGATTTTTTTGTCTCTTTTTAAGGAGTGTGGGAAGACAGAAAGTGGAAGAAATCAGGGGCAAGAAATAAGCAGGTGTAACTGTGTGACATCTAAAGTGATGCAGGTCATGCATTAGTCTGTTGTGAAAAATGACTCAAGCTGAAAGGCAAAGCCTTCAATTTATCGGTCAACATACCTTCCCACATTCATCCGTGATTGAGAGCCATTTTAAAATTACAATATGCTTGTATTACTGATTACATTGTGCTGGAAGAAAAGTGAGTTACTGCAGCCTCCTTCCAAATTCCAATTACTGGAAATGTGCAAGTGCATAATAATCTCAACATTGCATCAATAAGGAGCCACAGGCATAAATTTGTCAAGGAGTTAATTCTACAACCTTTTATTCAGTGAAAAGATCTGTCTATCCCTCTTTCTCCTTATAATGTCAGCGGGGATTGGTTCCAGCTTCTAGCAATCCTGCAAAGGATCAACGGTATGGAAAATGAATGAGAGAATGAATTTTATATGTCGAAGTGTCAAGGTTCCTCATGCTTTATATATCACTACTACATCAAAATGGAGAAAAACAATACATTGTGTATCATTTTGCAATAAGCAATAATGTTCTTCTTCATTATGTCAATGGTCAAAACATGTTCTGACTGATTGGGATATATTAAATAAAAAAATAAAGTTACATAAAATGTTGAGCCTGTCTCTCTATTTGTTTGTATATAGGCTTTCAAAATGCCACACTATGATGTTTGATTTTCCATATCTTCAAATGTTGCAGTAATACCAACGACAAAAGGTTCATTCAATGTGCAACTACTAAGTAGACAAGTGCAAGGGCAATAATCAGGGAGGACATTTAGACCTACTGTAATGTGTTCAGAAAATTGACAGCAGTCTGTACAATGAGCCCAGGGGGAGCAAAGGGGATTTGTGTTCAGCCATTTTGTGTCATTGCGTCTGTGTGTGTGGGACAGGGAAATATACGGTAGTGCTTCTACTTATGAATGTCTTTATATACGACATAGTTTTTGTCACAGGATATGAAATAAATACAGAGTTACCAAACCCTGTAGCATCCTGTATTTCATTTGAATTTTTTGTGACAGAGTTGCTCTCTCAATCTCCCAACACTTTGCTGGACTCACATCGGCTAGAAGGAAAATAAGCATCTTCATGATGCCAAACCCGAGGTTAACGCACTATAGGTGGACACTAAAGTCAGTCCGAGCGGTATAGAACATGATATAAAGCTATAGATCATGGATGAAATTGATGTAATGTGAGTCTGATTACATAGTTACAGTTGTGGTCAAAAGTTTATTTACACTTGTGAAGAACATAATGTCATGGCTCTCTTGAGTTTCCAGTTATTTCTACAACTCTGATTGTTCTCTGAGAGACTGATTGGAACAGATACTTCTTTGTCACAAAAACATTCATGAAGTTTGGTTCTTTTATGACTTTATTATGGGTAAACAGAAAAAGTGATCAAATCTGCTGGGTCAAAAATATACATACAGCAACATGAATTAGCAATTTTGGTGACTTAGAAAGTTGTGTCAGTGAAATGAGCTTCATAGCATGGCCTCTTAACTTCTTGTGAGTGATTATGAGTGACTACAGCTGGTGACTTCTCTGAGGCCATTTTAAAAGGGCTCATTGGATACAAACGCCCAAAAACGCTACAAGCGCCTAATTGAAGTGAAAATGGCCAAGGGAACAAATATTAGCGCTGCTGTATGTATATTTTTGACCCAGCAGATTTTGTCACTTTTTTTCTGTTCACCCATAATAAAGTCATAAAAGAAACAAACTTCATGAATGTTTTTGTGACAAAGAAGTATCTGTTCCAATCACTCTATCATAGAAAAATCAGAGTTGTAGAAATAACTGGAAACTCAAGAGAGCCATGAAATTATGTTCTTCACAAGTGTATGTAAAGTTTTGACCACAACTGTATGTTATGTTTGAAATATAGGTGGCCTACATTTGAAACATAACGTAACTATGTAGTATATAATGTTGTTAGATTTTAGTTGGAGTAAGATAAAACTGAAATTTTGGATATCTCAAGAAAAAAATCCTGACCAACCAAATGCACACTGAAGTGGTGAATTACTGTAGTTCTCTGTGTGTGCAAAAGCTACCTTTAATTAGGTAGGAGAAAATCGATATGAATTCATAATTAATCAGGCCCTGCAGCGATCCATTTTCATGTGTGCGGGCTTCGGTCAGAGGGGCATTAGTGCAAGCGTATAAAATGGAAGATAGGCAGTCTAAAGTAAATAAATGCCTGAAGCCTGTCTCTCTACCCTCGGCCATTCAGTTTATAGTACTTTAACTACACCATGCAGTGCCAATAACACTTTATAGAGCCTAACATTCACTTAACTGTTACTTTTTAACGGATAAGGCAGGGACGTTCTATGCTGCTTTGATCAACACAAAGTTATTTTAGTTTTTTTTAAATCATATTTATTCCTTTTTTAAATATAAAATAACAAATATAAAAATTGGGATTGTGGACAATGATGCTTGACTTGAGGTTTATGAATTTTGAGCCAGTAAATTATTTGTAACTTGGCTGGTAGAGGTCTCATTCTGGATACCTAATTCTAAGATAACCTTGATGGTTACATATCTTCATGGCCATCGTTTAGAAAATCCCATCATTTTTAAAATATTCTTTTTCTTTTTCAATATTCATTTATTCATTTTCAGAACTCCATAAATTGTGGGCAGTCAATCACAGGACACAAGGAGACAGACAACCATTCACGTTCACATTCAAATCTAGGGGCAATTTAGTGTTCAACCAGTCAACCGTGCATGTTTAATAATAAAAAATGGCCTAATTAGCTGGTGTAGGATGTGTGTGTGTTTGGTCCAAAAAACATCTCCCTGATTTTTTAAAGAACTTTAGTATATTTAGTACTAATTAAATTCTAAATATGCACAGTGCAAATTGAAGGTGTGTACTACAACGTGTTTCAATTTTGTTGGCGAAGTATTTGCATAAGTTAATAAATAGGAAAATTGAGTTGGGTGGTTCTTTTGACCTTCAGTTCTTTCAAATGAACTTTCAAGGATAGCAGAGTTAGCATCAAAGTGTTTCATAACATTTACATATTTGTGTACAAATAGCTTATGATAGCATTTTGGTGGCTTGGAGAGAGGGAGGGAGGGAGGGAGGGATGGAATGAGTGGTTGGGAGAGAGGTTTGGGAGAAAGGAAGGAAGGAAGGAAAAAAATATCATGTTTGTTATATTTAATTTAAATATAACAGTAAATAGTACGAAATAACAATCAAAATTTTTATCCACCCACTTGTTAAACATATCTAAATGCTGGGATAACAGGAAAGAAGAACATTCCTTTACAAAATAAGGAGGCAAGTCTTGGAAAAGGAATTGTAGAATTGTATACAATATAACAGTCCCTCTCACTGCTGTCACCCTGAACTTCAACTCCAGTATTATTATTTGATGTTTAAGTTTTTTTGTTTGTTTTTTACTTTCTACTTTTTACTGCAGGTTTTTCTTACTGAAGCTACAAAAGCAAAAGCTCTTTCAACTTCAGTTATACTGATACATTTTTTAGTTTGAGTCTGTGAATTGAGCCTCTGTGTCACCCCACTCGGGAGGGCCACCTCCAACGTTGAAAATTGTTTCAGAAAATTTGTTCAGTGCATTCATCTTGTCTAAAAGAAAGTCCAGAATCCCTCTGACAAGAATAAAAAAAGAATGCATTGCTGAATTGAAATGTTCAAGTCTATTTTAACCCTTCATTGATGAGTCGTTGTGAACAATTTTTAATAAACGTGATCTTGTTAACGCACAGTTATTTTTCTTTACATCAGTAATTGTATCTATGTGCCTATTTTACTGCACAAACTTCCATAGCAAATTTCATGTGTTCAACGCAAACTGATGTTATCCTAATACCAAGGAAGATTAACCCAACTACTGATAAAATCAGTGTGTCTGTCTCTTTGTTTGTGGTTTTCAATGTTATTCTCTTGCAGAATTATAAAATGGCTCCATCTTCATGTCTGCCTCATTTTTATTTATCTCTAAGGTGCAGAAATGCCTCAGAATGTCTTATTTTTCACTGTCTAAAAAAGCTAAAAGGAGAAGAATCTCAACATTTCAGAAAAAAAAACAATTATTGTTGTCATCTATTGTTGCAGTTTTGTCGTTTTGTGTTATGGAGGATAATGACAAGGTCCATGGAAAACGTACTTTGTGTCTGTGGAGCAAAAAAAAAAATCCTAAACTTAGAAGACTGGTTATTTTCCAACAGAATATGGAATCTACCACATGAACGTCAAATGGGCAATTATGACAACCAATCTCGATTAACAATTATTGTCAAAGTTGCAGTAAAGCCAGATGTCATTTTGATAATTCAACTAGAGCTTTGGATGCCCCTCAAAGGCAATGCCACTCTGGTTATAAAGGATTGTAAATTAAGTATGTGAGACTTTTTTCATAAACCGAACGCGCTATCCAATTGCATCCTACAAAACCAGGGCGAGGGCAACAATAAACATGTTCCAACATGCAAACACAGGCACCTGATTAGGGAATATGAGTCAGTGAGAAGAACAATGTGTGTGGTGTTTTGTTCCAGTGTGCTTGACCTCACTCTCTTTGTGTTTGTCTGATAACCTTCTGTAGTACATGCTCAAATGCAGTGGCGGTCTGTGCATTTCCTAGTGACACCTTCACCAAAAACTATTTTATGGCTATAAAACCTCTACTGCAGCTACAGCTGCGACACAAATAATCAATCAATCAATGCACAAAAATGGGGTAAAATCCACTTCCTAGGAGCATTTAATGATTAAATACAAATACTGGAGCTTTTCAGACATTACAACCGGGCCAGGGGGGTGATTTTCCCGGGAAAAGACAGCGACGAACGTCAATGGCGTACCGGCAAACATTGCCCGAAAATAGGGTAAAATCCAGCCAAAAACAGCATTTATTGATTAAATACAAATACTGGAGCTTTTTAGACATCAGAACCGGGCCTGGAGTATCATTTCCCCGGGAAAAAGACAGCAGTGAATGTCGACACGTCCATTTACGTTCATACGCGGAACGGCAAAAATTGCACTAAAATGGGGTAAAATCCACTTCCAAGCAGCATTTATTGATTAAATACAAATACTGGAGCTTTTCAAACATTACAACCGGGCCAGGGTGGTGATTTCCCCGGGAAAAGACAGCGATGGACGTCAATGGGAAACGGCAGAAATTGCACTAAAATCGGGTAAAATCCACTTCCTAGCAGCATTTAGTGATTAAATACAAATACTGGAGCTTTTCAGACATTACAACCGGGCCAGGGGGTGATTTTCCCAGGAAAAGACAGCAATGGACGCCCATGGCGAACCGGCAAAAATTGCACTAAAATGGGGTAAAATCCACTTTCTAGCAGCATTTATTGATTAAATACAAACACTGGAGCTTAAATACAAACACTGGAGCTTTTCAGATATCAGAACCGGGCCCGACGGACGAGTTTTCCTGGGAATTTCATTCAATTGAAATATTATTTAGGAATATAACCATATTTTACTCACCAAAAATCATTCTCCTTTATTTATTCCTTCTTTTCTATCGCCATCGAAGCTAATGCTGAAAGTCGAGCCTGTTCTGTCGTATTTCTGGCTTAGTCCGTCTTGAAAATGGCTTTAAATCAAGACAACTATATATTTGCTTGTGCAGCTCACTCCAGATACAGTTTGTTAGCTCTGGCTAGTCCACTCTATCACTAGCCAAACATAGTTGGTGAAAGCGATGACGTATCCCTACGCCTACAAGAAGGCATTGACGTATCCCTACGCCTGCGAGAAGGCATTGTGGTTTTGCCAGCAGAGAAGGCCTTGAAGGCCCTGATGGCACACCACTGCTCAAATGTTACCAATGTCAATACCATGACCCTGGAAATACACCTATGTTGTTTGAAGTACACCCTCTTCTATACATATAAAACCCTTCAACCCGTGAAAATGTGGTATATGATTTTTATTTATTTATACTTTATATTGTTAAAAAATATAACATTAAATATATTTCCGTTAGGTTTAACATGTAAAAACAAATACAAAATTATAGAGTGAAAACAAAATGGACCACAAGTATTCCAAATATGTGCTGTCATGTTTACCTGTGAATGTATTTTTTTGCCATAAATGTAATTGTATTTCAAGATAGGCTAAGATAATTGTGTTTTATATACTTTTTCGTATCCTGAAGGGTGCAATAGTGGTTTAATTACCTAGATTTGTAAAATAGAATTGGGCTGACTAAACCATATGAATTAGAATGATTAATTATGACACCAAAGTGACAGTGTGATATGATTTTCTAACTCTCAAAATATTAATATTTTTAGGATTACATGCTTACAGTAAAATGTAGCATTGTTAAACGGAAAGGGGGTAAAGTGTTTTAATGGTATCACAATTAACGAAGTACAACAAAATGAGTTGATGTCATTCAAAGTCTGACTGTTGAAGCAAAACACATAGTTTTGGTATTACAATGAATTACGTGCTTTTTTTAATGGAAACATGATTACGTAAGGTGGCACAGTGAAGGGGTGGTTGGCGCACCAGCCTCACAGATCTGGGATCAAGGGTTCAGTCCCAGGTGGGTCCTCACTGTGTGGAGCTTGCATGGGTTTTTTTCGGTTACGTCGGTTTCCTCCTACATCCCAAAAGCATGCCGGGGAAAATCAAATTAAATCAAATCAAAAGCCTTTATTGTCATCATACACAGCTGCGTATAACAAAATTGGTGGTGCTACTCCACAAAGTGTGTTTTCTCAGTAAAAACATAAGTAATATAAAAATATAAAAAGTCACGTCCTGCCAAGGTACATTCTAAAATATTGCCCAATCTAAGATATTGCACATTGTTATTTCACACCCCGAAGTTATTGCACAGAAAGGATTGTGTGTCGTGCTAATGCAGGTTCAGAGTCCTGATGGCTGTGGGGAAAAAACTGTCCCTTGCAATGTTCCCTCTAATTTTTCGTTGGTCTGAGCAGAAAGTCAACCTCCCTGAGCGCACTGAGTACCAGTGTGAGCGACATCATCGGTACTCGGATGATTCGCCTAAAGACGTTTCGCCGACGGACGTTTGACAGACGGGCAGGTCGCCGAATGGACGTTCCGCCGAACGTTCATTCGGCCGAACGGAGGTTTCGCCGAAACGGGATTCGCGCGCTCGCCCCGCCCCCGGATCCTGTGTGTACAAGTCTTTCAACCTCGGCCCGCGGGCCATATACGGCCCGTTAGGATTTTTAATCCGGCCCGCCGCCGGTGTTGTCCAAATTATAGTAAAAATCAATGTTAGTCTACCATCAATGGCAGCCCGGGAATAAGAACTCTTGGGCAGGCAGATGTAGCAGAACCGAGCCGTAAAATGACAGCAATCGGGTCAAATCCATCCTAAAACAGCATTTAATGATGAAATACAAATACTGCAGCTCTTCGGACATTGGAACCGAGCCCAGGGAAGTGAATTCCTTGGTAAAATGTCGTGATGATATTGCGATGGAGGCAAAAAAACGTCTATATACGTCCATTCGCCAAACGGCTCAAAATGCTCTCAAATTCGGTCAAATCCAGCCAAAAACAGCGTTTAATGATTAAATACAAATACTGGAGCTCTTTGGACATTAGAACCGAGCCCAGGGAAGTGAATTCCTCGGTAAAATGTCGCGATGATGTCGTCTCGATGTGTCTCTCAAATTCGGTCAAATCCAGCTGAAAACAGCGTTTAATGATTAAATACAAATACTAGTATTTGTATTTAATCATTAAACGCTGTTTGAACGATCGTTCATTCGGAGACCTGTCCGTCTGTCAAACGTCCGTCGGCGAAACGTCTTTAGGCGAATCATCCGGTCACGACATCATCATTGCTCGCTATGGGCACACCAGTATCACACCTGCCACAAGCAGGTGCATGTCAATGTTCCCTCTAATTTTTCATGTAAAACATGCTGTAAAACACGAAAAACATAAGTGGACAGAGCTACTGCCACTGGCTGCCGCTTAAACGGCGCCATCATGAAGAAAGGGGTAAAAAAAATAAAAAATAAAAAAATAAAAAATAAATAAAAAAATCTGTTTTTTTTTTTTACTGCGCGCCATAGGATTGCTGCTGCGCAGAGAAGACGAGAGTAGTGCGCAATTGCGCACGCGCGCAGCTTAGCGGGAACAGTGGTCCCTTGTATATTTGTCCGTGCTTTGTGAGACCTGTAGCGTCTGCCGCAGGGCAGCAGCTGGAACAGGTTGTGACCAGGGTGGTCTGGGTCCCTAATAATGTTGAGGTAGCGAGGGGCTGGCAATGTCATCCAGTGAGGGCAGAGAGCAGCCGAAGATCTTCTGGGGAGTTGAACGCTCTAAATTCCCCCTAGGCAGTGTGTATGATTGTGCATCTCCTTGTGATCTGTGATTGGCTGGAAACCCATTCAAGGTGACACCCACTTGGGCAAAGTAGGCTGGGATAGGCGCTAGCACCCCTACACCCCATGTGAGAAGAAATATAGAAATAAATGAATGAAAATTAAATTTTAGTGACATAAACTGCATTTCAGTTTTTGCAGTTTTCCTGATTTTTTTTTTGACTATGTATAAGATGTGCCAAATATCTCATTTCAGAGTTCTGCATTAGCCCCCCTCCCTTCGGTATAAGAACCAGAGCATCTTCATTTGTATCCACCGCATCTTCTCTTCATGATGTGGCCGCTTATATTTTTTGGCCTTGACTATGAATGTGCCAAGCAGAGAAAGCTAATATAAAAGCGCTTTCAGCTGTATTGGAAACATTGTCAATGTGGGATAGTCAGCCTTAAGTGTATGCCTTGTGAAGAATGAGGAAGTGGGAGGTAAACAACAACAAATTAAACCCCTACTTGACTGCCAGCGTGGCCATTCAGACATTTTCACAAAGAACTATGTAGATGGGGGGTTT
The DNA here is from genome assembly GCF_051989625.1 of Stigmatopora argus. NCBI lineage: Eukaryota > Metazoa > Chordata > Actinopteri > Syngnathiformes > Syngnathidae > Stigmatopora > Stigmatopora argus. Next base: position 6,746,816 of record NC_135395.1, on the reverse strand, counting down.
GCCATTGTGGCACCCAGTGTTGGGTGTAACACATTGCAAAGTAAAGTAATACGTTACTGTCATAATACTTAGTAAGGCATTACTCTTCGGAAAAAAAATCTCAAGGTGAGCTACAACGCCTGCAGCTACAGCAAGTTTGGCTGCATTTAGGACATCGTAGGTATTCTCTAGTATACAACATAATCAGACAAATTTCGCCACAGATGTGGCGGATTCAATCGTGAACCTCACAAAGTTTATTATGTATTTTTATTTTTTTATGAACACCATGACCTCACCGCTTGAAGTTGTCACAATACACCCCTGCTGGAAAGGAGGTTTAGCACTGATACAAAAATGAAACTTCCTGTAACCTTTCAAAATAAATTGCTGTTGTCAATTAAGATCACAGAGTCTGTCCTTACCTTCCATTCTCATAAACAGATAAAATATGTGTTTACTAATATAACTGCAAAAAATGGTGGTCGATTTATACAAACAGCATGCAAGAACCGAAGCTGTGGTTAAAAAGACAGTGTGAGATAAAGCTCTCTATCCCATCAATACAAGGGCTCTATTTTCATTACCTGCACAAATCCAGAGCAAAGGGAACTTTAAGACGGTATAACAGTTTATTTAACAGTTCCTTCTGATCGACCTATACTTGTTGGTTTCTCATGAAGTAAAAGATACTACTTCTATTGATTCCCCCATTGCATTGATAGTCAAAGTTCTGTTTGGGATTGAGAACTGTATATGAGAACCTTTCATGTCTAATAGAACTTGAGTAATAGAAAATATTTAACCTTCTTTTTCTGAAGCACTTCACCCAGTGGCACAGGCAGTCCAAGGGAGAAGCCTGGCAAAAAAACTTGTCATTTGCTTGTGCCTGTGATCTCATTCATTCTGTCAACATGCACAGCTTGTGTTCACAGATTAGTGTCAAAATGTAAAACGACTTGTAAATTAATTTTCGTCAATTTTACTTTCATTTATCTGTCTACTACATTGTTGGAAAATTTCAGTCACATACTACATCCACTAAGTTGATGTAGCTTATAGATGAAGATTAATGTGTTGGTCCAACTAACGGTAATGACGTAGTTACATATAAAAATTATTTTTTGTTCTCTTTGTTAAGTTCATGCCTATAATTACTGTATTGCTTCCATTTTGTATTGACGTTTATGAGTACCTTGACCTTAGGGAAAATTTGTTTTTTTAACATGTGCTTTATGAAATGTAATGTCTAACATTACATCTTTATAGATGAAATATTTTAATACAATATTTTTTGTGACTCAACATGAATCAGCGACTAAGTGACTAAGTAATGGGCAGTTGCAACTGATAGAAACAAATGCATACAGCCTTGTGTGGTGAACATTTTGCCAAGGTGTGAGCACCATTTTCGCTACCCAAAAATAAAAATATCAGGAGAAAGCGAAACCTTTTATCGATACAAACTTTTCTAAATATTTTTGAACATTGTTCCTGTTAAAAAAAATCATTCAAACCATGTGACCTTCCCATCCTATTCCAGATAAGGTTCTTTCTTCAAAGTAGGCTATAACACATACTTGATGTGACCTTTGATTCAAAGCCTCATTTCTTCACGCTGACTAACATAATGGACCTCAGGAGGAAAGGCTTTGCTGTGACGATTGAAGGAATTCTAAAAAAAAGAAGTGTGCCCACAGAAAGCACAGCAGCATCTCAGTATCATCGGGCCACTAAAGCCCCCAGTGCAGATCTACAGAGGGTCAATCAAAAGCACTCATACCAGTGACAGTACCTTGTGGTTTGTTAACACCACCAAGGTTTAGAGTGATCTGATTATGTTTTTATTCCCTCCTGTTCACAGTCAATGATGTAAAATCCAGGTGGGTGATGGATTATCTACTTGTGGTTGTGTACCATACATCTGTGATCTGTACAGATTGACACCCAAAAAACAGGACAGAGAGTGCAATCGTTTGTGTTTTGAAAGCCGGATAGCCAATAATTATGCCAGTTGCTCTACTTTAAACAATTTTTATGGCCTTATTGACTTGGGAAGCACATTTGCACCAAGACAAAGCAAAAGGAGACACGATAAGGGGCAAAAGGTGACATGATTGAACAGAACGGCTTGACAATTTGAGCAATTTGGATGTACCGTGGCTTTATAGTATGTTGGAATCTATGCATGTGTTTAAATAAAATAGTCCCACTTTGTGGCAATGTGATTGAGTTCGAATGGTTGCCTTTGCCTACAAGACAATGACTGGCAGTGATAGGCTACAGCACCCATGACCCTGACAAGGACTAGCACTGTTGAAAATGATTTTTTTACATGTTTTAATACATATTTTATTAATATCGCCTTAATACAGTGCATAGCAGATTGTTTTCCCTAAGTTATACTTTTTATATTTTTAGTTTTTTGTTGGCTCATTCATTTTATTTCTGATTTTATTAATTTAAAAAAAGATGCTGTCACCTAATTTACCAACAGAATCTGAACCGTGAATTTCTTGATCCACTTTAGCAATCTGTTACTTTTTAGTTCCCACTTATTATGCCGTTTCTACTACTTTTAGCTTTTATGTTTGTGTTCGTTGATTCCTTCCATGTTCCCTATCGCTTCTCCTGAGTTTCTTTAGTTATTTTTCATCTTAATTTTTGACACATTGTACTTTGTTTTTGTACATTTTAAATCTGCAACACGGACTTGGGTTCCCCGGCATTTGGGTCAACCCTGCCTCACTGCGTGACAAAATCCCAGCCCCCTCGCCTCATCCATAAAACCTAGTGAAGCTTCTGGTTTTAGTAAGAATAGGGCTGTCCGCTTATCCTACGTGATATTCTGCCTGGATTCCTAACCACCGCACCCCCAACACCATTAGTTCGTTTGGACCTGCAACAGTTGCATGGCTCAAGTGCCGCTAGCCCCGAGCAGGAAAGGACCTTCAATTCCTTGAAAGATTCTTTCTAGAAAAGTCAATTTTCTACAGGCTCAGTTGTATAGTGGTACAGGGCACATTACAGGGATTATTTATGAAGCAGTACATAACAAACTCAGTTTGAAATATAAAATGAAAGCAGGAAGCTGAAGAAGCAGTTTCACAATATTTTACATTAATTTAGGTGCCTGAACAATTGGTTCCTAGATAAGATTCTTTATAAATTGCACTTTGCATCTCTCCATTTCTGTTACTTACATTATGCATGTTAATTTATCAAACAATTTTATTATTTAATATTCCCAGCTTCGATTGGTATTTCTGTGGGAGAACACAATCAGAACTCTCACTGATTTACTAGGGAACATACAGGTTAAGTTCATGGTAGGTGAAAATAACATCTCCAGACCTTTAAATATTTCACACACACAGCACAGAATGACCCTCTCTTCTGACCCCAAAAATGTTTGAGTATTCTATCTACTGTGCACCCTCATAATTCACTGATCATATATATAGAGAAGACCAATGAATACCAACAAAATACATAAAAGTCACCTGGGAGGCTTTTTTTCATTTGTATGTTCATCTCCAACAGTTTTATATCTTTTAAATTTTACAATTTTGCATGTATGTATGTTTATTTCCCTTCATCATTCATGTAGCTCAAAGTGGCAGCGGAGGGGCAGGATCAGGCCCAATACATCAAATTTTGTGTCGACTTCATGTTTTATGCTAAAATTCAAATATACATAAATAGAGTATCTCATTTATCTCGTTTTTTGTCTTTTTGGGGGTTTTCATTCCAACTCAACAAGAGGATACCTTTTGCAAGTGTAATCAGTTAATCAGTTGATTGCAGCCAGTGTCAGCACTGGATCGGTTGGAACAAAAACCAGGACCCACTGCGGCCCTCGGTGGAATCGGTTTGAGACACCTGCTTTAGAGTGTTGAATCATCCTACCGTGCATGTTTTTTTAGAATGTGGGAGGAAATTGGAGTACCTAGAGAAAACCCACGCAGACCCAGAGAGCATGCAAACCCCACACATGTGGACCGACCTGGATTTGAACCCAGGACTGCAGAGCAGTGAGTCAGACGCGCTAGCCACTCATTCACCAGGCTGCTACACAAAATGTACATAGTGAAATACATTTAATGTTTCCTTTTTAAAATAAAACCCATCAATTAAACAGAAAATATTTAATGTATCCTTTTGTATCCAACATTTATTGTTGTTACTTTTTTTAAGACTACGTTTTTTTTAAATGTGAAATGTAAACAAAATACATTATTAAAGTAGACAGTGTTTACTCTTTTCTGATGTTATTATTCAATGTAAATACTACATTTCGACTTATTCCATGAGGGGCCGCCACAGTAAATTAACTTTTTTAAATTTCACCCTGCCTTGTACATCATCCTCTCCCTAGACCAGCCATTTTCTTATCCTCCCTCACTACATACATGTATCTTCTCCTAAGTTGACCTCCAGCCCTGCGCCCTGGCAGTTTTACTCTTAACATCCTTCTACCGCAATAGTACCTATCTCTCCTCTGGACATGTCAAAACCATCAAAGTCTGGTTTATCTGGACTTAACTCCAAAACGTCTAACCTTCACTGTCCCTCTTATTGCCTCGTTTCTAATCCGATCCAACCTGGTCACCCCACCTCACGGCTACTGTCTGTAGGCCATACATCATGGCTCTCATGTCAATATAAATTCACATAAAGGAACTATAAATATGTAATTAGTTTTCTATTTAATTAAAACACAGAGGAAGAAAAGATAAATACGTTAAAAAATCAAAACTATATAATGAGAATTTTTTCTATTTAAAAGCTCCAAAAAGTATTTGGACAAATTCCCATGTCTATAAATGACCTATCGACTACCAGAAAATCTGTCAATTCATTAATTGATTAATTGTGGTGGCTTAGTTGGCAGACATAATGGCCTTCTGGATAAAACCATACCTACAAGGTGGCCCACAACAAAAATGAGTTTGACCCTGGTGTAGCAAATTACTACAGTCTCCATTTTTACACTGGATATCTTCCTCATATATTGCTGCTTTGGCTCTTTTGCCTGAAATATTCCTGAGGACATTGGCTGCACAAATTGAATTCAAGCAGTTTGTCCTGATGTTTGCGAGATAACAGGTCATGTTCTGGACTATCTTTTGTTATTTAAATAAATACATTTTCCATGACACATCATATTTTAGAAAAAGAAAATGAGTTCCTGTGTGACGAACAACTCTGTTGCAGAGCAGCTGAAATTGACACACTATAGTTAGTAGTTGTGTTAATTTTTTATGGTTATTTTTTTTTGCATATGTAAAGTTGATGAGATTTGATTTGATGTGTTGGCTCACGTTAAAAGTGAATTTTGTATTTTTTTTTTAAAGTGAGTGGAGGGAATAAAGTCAAAAGAAAAGAAATGACTGGAGTGAATGTAAAATACAGAAAGTCAGGAGTGTTAAAAGCAATTGATGCAAATTGATTAAATTTGATATGCTTTATTCACCTAATAACAAATTATGAATAGGTGTCAGTTTAGAGGGCATTTGAAGGTATGTTATACATACGAAATCATCAGTTTCCCTTGGGCCTAACGAAGTGAATAATCTGCAATTGCTCAATGACTCAAGCATTTATAAAATTGCATACATTGTCAATTTGAATTTGTTTAAGACACAAAACACTTTGCTCTGCTTATAACCTGTTATTTATGGATCAAGTAATCATGTGTGGGTGTTAATCATTCGTAGTTCTTTATGATTGCTGAGATGTTGTGTAGCAGTGTTTTCAAATTTCAGTAGCCAGTGAAACACCTCAGAACCACACTTCATCTAGTGTTTTTTTATTTTTATTTTTTTGGGGGGGGTATTGGATGGCTTTTGTGCCCGAGGTTGAGTCACATGACATGGGAACCACTGATACTTACGTGGTATTGCTAGTAGTTCATCTGTGTGGTATTGTAGGTTACAGTTAACTTTGATTAATAATAAAAGGTTTGTGCTGATAAATTGATATTAAAGAGTTTAAAACAGAATACCTTGCGGTTGAGTTATTTAGTTCTCTCTTTATATGTGTTTTCTCATTCTGTTTTGTCATGAAAGCCATGGGTTTGGTGGGTTTATCTCACAGGACAGGTCAACTGAGCGATAAAAAAGCCTTGTCAGAACAGATGCTATTATCAATTATAGTAGTGTGGTACTTTGTACAGTACAATTGTAAATCACCAGAACAGATAGACTAGCTCCCTGGCTTCATTAGTTTGAGTGTTATATTTTCAGTTGTTACTGTTACTGGCAATAAATCCAGTTGAAAAAAAAAGTAAAAATGAAAAAACAGCAGATAGTGAGTAAACTATAACATTTTGAAGAAGTCTTTATTGTATCACAAATTGACACAGTCAAGTGTTTTTCCTTTTTTCGTAAATTCGTATTTTTAACGTATATCATGCATTGTTTAACACTATTTTATACTACTAGTATACAGTGTATTACTGATTAGCACGTCTTTATTACATCTTTATTAAGCGATGCCACGTCTGTTTCATTCTTCTGAGATCAAGGGTTCAATCTACCTGGTGGTTTCCGACCTTCCTGTGTGAATCTTAAATGTTCTCCCTGTGCCTGCCATTGGTACTCTGGTTTCTCCCCACATCACAAAAACATGCATGCCAGGCTGATGATCACTCAAAATTTTCCCTAGGTATGGGTGTGAGCATGAATGTTTTTTTTATTTGTCTTTTTTTTGTCTCATTGTGCCCTGCGATTGGCTAGTAACCAATTTAGGGTGTCCCCTGCCTACTTCCTACAGTTGGCTGGGATAAGCACCTGCACCCCCGCAACCCTTGGAAGCATAAGCGGCACAGAAAATGAATAATTGAATGAATGAATATATCATATTTCTTCCAAATCCCAAATGAGTCAATTCCAACTCCCCATCTAAATTACTTATTGTACAATTTTTGCTCTCCTAAAACTCAGAATATCAAAGTGAGCTTTGTGTCTCTGAGGAACATATCCCGCTGTTAGACATAATCCGCATCACTCTGTTCGCTCAGCCTTTTGCTCTCATTCTTTTTCATCTTTTTTGGATGCCAGTTCTCCCCTGCTGTCCATCAACTAACTTTTCTTTCTTGGCTTTTGCATTATATGCCCCATGGAGGCTTGAGAAGGGGTGCCTTTGAATTTTTTGTCCCAGACCACATTTTTTCCCTCTAAAGCAAGACTGAATAACTAGCATGTCTCATCAGATGTTGTTTGGGGAAACGGGTGGAACTAATGGTGTGCAAAAGATAAAGGAGACAGTAATGAAAAGCTAAAAGAACAATGTTATTGATGGCCACAATGGTATCCAGAGAGAAAGATGATGGAACACATATTTATGTGTAGCAAAGTTAACCATTCCCATGGTTAGAAACCATCTGGTTGTTGTGGCAAATATACTTTGTTATTTCCCTGCAGAGATTATGAGTTGTTTTGCTTCCCATCACATCATTAGACCTTCTGAATTTCTGTGATACAGCACATCATTAATATTCCCAATGAAGCCCACATTCTCATCAGGTGTACGTTTGATATGAAAGATCTTGATCAAAGGCCGATGTAGTGGTAAAGAGTAAGGGCACAGCTGGTAGGTATTTATTCAGTTGATTATTGCCCTAGAGATGCATGTTGCAAAACTGTCTTGATTGATCCTTGCAGTTTATTGCTCGCAAGTCGCAAGAAAAATCAACAAAACATTTTTATACTTGTGGCTGGGGCGAACTATTGTCTGACAAAATATTGCAACTACAGTCACACAGAGCCCTAAAGCCCATTCTTGCACACCATTAACTATCTGTCCCCTTGAATGGGTTTATATGAATAACTTACAGTAAGAAGTTCACCAAGACAATTTTTCACACCATTTGTCCACATTAGGGTCGCGGTTGGCAAGTGCTTATTTCAACTGACAATGTTTAAGAAGGGGGTAGGGACTAGTTTCATGAGAAATACTTACTACGCTATGTTTCCAATTTAAGAACATCCAATTTGCGAACATTCAGAGATATAAACACTGAGCTGACTGGTCTGTATTTTCACATACATAACACATTTTCGTTCGCACATTTTCTTTGAAATGGACGGGGATCCCAAACAGTCGGTGACCCTTGTGTATGAACTAAATTAAAATTTCTGTAGATTTCGCTGTATGACCCTCACCTCTTGACTGGGTGCATTTCTTGCCGACTTTCTACTTCAGGGGTGGGCAAATAATTCCATGGCTGCATTGGGCGCAGGTTTTTGTTCCAACCCATAAGAGGAAACCTTTCCACCAGTCTGGTATGTTAGATATACAATCAGTGGATTGCAGTCAAGTGCTTCTTGTTTCAGCAGTAATCTAATTGGTTAAACTGTCTGTTGTGGATCGGTTGGAACAAAAACCTGCACCCACGGCGGCCATCGAGGACCGGATTGCCCACCACTGCTCTACTTCTATGTAGAGAAAAAAAGCTTTACTAAAAGGGGGTCCAAGAAAATATCCAATAGGAACGAATTTAGGTATGTATTTTGCAAAACAATATCAGTTGGGGCGGCCCAGCAGCTGAGTTCTTAGTGAGTCGGCCTCACAGTGGGGGACCTGGGTTCAAATCCAGGTTGGTCTATCTGTGTGGAGTTTACGTGTTCTACCTAGGCCTGCATGGGTTTTCTCCGGGTACTCCGGAGTTAGCTGGGATAGGCTCTAGCACCCCAACCCCCCCTGAATTTTAGACTTTTAAATGCGCCCTATGTGAGCAAATATGTGCCGCGTTGCATTTGTATTGTTTACCATCGCTAACTAAGGAAAATTTAAATTATTAATAAGGGCAGCAAATGACTGAGGTTGACTTGTATTTAAGTTAAGAACCTACAGCTTATCATACCCCACTAAAGTATAGCATTGAATCGGCAAATGCACGTGCGAGTTCTAATCAATATTCATAGTGGGGCTCAGAAGGCACAAAGAGCTTTTCGTGGAAAATGTATCCTCACATTCATAAACAAGCCGGTTGAGAGCAGATTTGAAGAGTAGAAAGTTAGAACTGGAATTCGAAACCCTTACGCTTCAGTTACCAGATGAACTGCTCTGATTGCTTCTCCCAACACTGCAGAATTTGCACTGCGGAAGAACACTATGAATATGACATATTCACAGGATTACATTTTACACATGGCCTCCTCAGTCTGATTGCATTTTACTACACATTTAATAAGGAAGTCAACTACTTTCCTTTATTTGCATTAGACAAATTAACTTGTAACCACTGTAGTTGTAGATGAAGACATTCAAAGGGATCGTGCTTTTTTTTAATACTACTATGAAACAATGTGAAGCAGGTTGCTCGTAAAATAATAACTATAGTAAAGACTGTTATCACATCAAACATTACATTATTTAGCAAATTCCAAAATGGAACAGCTTTAGTTTGATTAGAGAGGCAAGAGTACGACCCTCTTCAGATTCTCCAATGTCCTAACCTTGATGCTACCTTTCCTTAACCTTTGGTACAAAATCTCAATGTCAATGAGAGATGAGTAGGTGCTTCTCTTCAAACAAAAAGCACAGCAATTTTGAATTGAATTTGACTACTTTTCGTAACAATGCTCAATATTGATGCAATTGAGTTAAATTAAAAATAATTCTAAATTTCGTGTCAATTTACGTTTACAGCTGTTTTTTTGACTTGTTATTAATTTGGCCAAGCGGTAATCTTTTTGAGGGGAATGTTTATGCTTACAGTGCTACTTCTATATAAGTTTTTTTGTTTGTTTTAAAGCTTGTTGCTTTTGTGAAGTTTGTTACAGAGAAACCTATGATAAAGGCCATACGTCCATTCATTTACAGCCACCTTTCATCACCTTTTATTAAAATTAGAACGTCCCATTCAATTGCTCCCAGGTCATCTCACTCAAAGAGGATTATTTCAAGTAAAACAAAAAAATCTGAGGAAGCTTTAACACTGACAAGACAATCAGCAGCTGACTGCAAAAAGAACAAAAATCAGGGGGAAATGGATGAGGCCATGGGGGAACCTGTTTTTAAATGATAGGACCAAGGACCGGTATCGATTCATAGAAAACTGCTGCAGTCTATCTGTCAAGCAAATTATTCACTCACAAGGGTCACGGGGGGTGCTGGAGCCTATGTCATCTGAATTTGGGCCAGAGGTCGGGGACAATCTGAATTGTTGGCCACAGGACACAAGGAGACGGTCAACCATTCACACTCACACTCATGCCTAAGGGCAATTTAGAGTGTCCAATCAGCCTACCATGCATGTTTTTTGAATGTGGGAGGAAACCGGAGTACCCAGAGAAAACCCACGTAGTCCAGGGACAACATGCAAACTCCACACAGGTGGACCGGCATGGATTTGAACCCATGGGCCGCTCAAGCAAATTAATATCAGCAAAAACATTTTATCAGTTAATAAAATGAGAGGCATTTTCTCAATCATAATAACATTTATAGTAGAGGGTCTTGTAAAAGGTTGGGTTAGCAATATTAAACATGTTTGTGCAACATCTTTAAAGTGTGTTGAAAATGTTAAGCGTTTCCTTGTGTGGAGCTTGCTTGTTCTCCCCGTGTCTTGGTGGATTTTGTCTGGGTACTTCAGTTTCCGGCCCAAAACATAAAAAAATTGACGATTAACTTTACTGTATCCTGGAACTAACAAGGGGATAGATTTTACTCATAGGAAGATGTTAGTTTTGTGTTGCAATTGATGCCCACATGAGACACTTGTTAGCTAAAATGAATTATTGACCTTACAATTAACAGTAAACCATTCAAGTTCCACATACTCTAGCATGATATAAATAGCTAATCCCTGTTAAATCACTTTGAAACTAGAGAGCATACTGTTGTGCAGTAGTGACAGGTTCGAGGGCTTTGGATTCCTCCCTGTTTAATATCCCAAGGTGATATAAGCAGCAGTATTTAACAATGTCAAAGCACGACGTACGTACATATTTCAAATCATCTTGCTGCTGACAGAGGCAAAAAATATGGAATATTTTTTCCTCCAATGAAATCAACAGCAGCTGCTTTAATTTCCTTTTAGTGTCTTCCAAGTAAACAGTTTAATCGTGGGCATGGTTATGCTCGTGTTTTTTGCTTATGCTCTGAGGAGTTGTATAATTCATTCTTTTGAAATGACACTGATGCACATGTAAAAAAAAAAAACCCAAGGCAAAAACTCGGGATGATAAAAGCAATTTCAGCATGCTATCCAGTACTCACTTCTTTCCCTGGATGCCAACCACTCGCCACAACCCCTCTCCACCCACTCACCCCAAAAAATAAAAATAAAATAGTTCATGCAAAATCCTGTGTCAGAGCTAGAGCAGAAGGTCCTTCAATAATAATTTAGGGCAGCAGTAGCTTGTGTCTGTTTTGTATTTCTTCTTTCCATTCCAAATCCACTCTGAGCCATTTTATGTCAAATTATTTTTGTTCGCAATGTTTAAGAAATGGGCGGCCCGACGGCTGAGTGGTTAGCACATTGGCCTCACAACGGGGGATCTGGCTTCAAATCCTATCCTAGCTGCCTTCAGGCCAGAGGTGGGGGACACCCTGAATTGGTGGCCAACCAATTGCAGGGCCCGAGGAAACAAAAAAACATTCACGCTCACACTCATACCTATCTAAAGTTGTTAGCAAGTTTTCCGATGGAAAAATATTGCATATAGATGCAAGTTTAACGATCAATTGACACATGACGTGAAAAATACGGTAAAATTTAAGTCAGATTTGTGGATATTCTAGTGACATTTATTAATATGTTTTATTCATAGATTTGAATCATTAAATTTTATTATGACTAACTGTCAGGAGCGGCCTGTTTGTCCCTCCTGACGTGCCGTCAGAGAGCAGCTGCAGTCAATCTGCTTATTGCGTCCTGTTTTGATATTTAAAGAGCAATGAGTCATAGTACCATTGCCGGATCGTTACTTTTGTTCATGCATGCGCGCAGCATGCTGCCGTTTTGGTTTCAAAGCCATTTTTGATTTGCAGATCCCTGTTGATTTATTAAAGGGTGTCGTTTGAAGCCAACTGCCTAGATTCAACTCCCGTTTCCCGCGGATGGGTCCTAATATATTCCCGTTCGCGCCGCGACGACGCGGCGTGATCGTAACACTAGATCATTTATGGGTGGTAGACATGTACCTGTTTATGGCAGGTGTGATACTGGTGTGTGCCCATAGCGAGCAATGATGATGTTGCTCACACTGGTACTCAGTGTGCTCAGGGAGGTTGTCTTTCTGCCCAGACAAACGAAAAATTAGAGGGAACATTGGTTGGGGTAACTAAACAGTGTTGAGATGCAAAGCATCACACAATGTTATAAAACAAGTATCCCTCTATGGATTACATAATGACAACGTTATTTAGGTACTGCTGTCTTGAGAGCTCAACAGTGCGATAGAACTGACACCATCTTCATAATTGTTTTGATAAACACAACCTGTGTTTTTTCTTGCGAGAAATTTAATCACTTTACTCCATCAATCAACTGTTTTAATTTCCATAATCGCAGGACTCTAGGAGCCTGGCAAGCAGCTGTTACTATTGAGTACACACTTGGCCAGTAAATATAAAACAGAAAAAAAATATTTTGGTCATTCTCAACCTTTAGTCTGTTCCCTGTTCAGCTGAGTCATGACGAGAAATGCACTTTGTGGATCAATGAATCAAGCTCATTAATGTACATCATTTTCACAGATACCGGCAACAACCTTTTAAATTGCACAATTGTGTTTGATGAGCATGTCATGAGGCACGATAAATTATGACTCATCTCAAGCTAAGTCAGCCATTTTAACAGCTGCATTTTGGCATGGGAAGCTATGCTGTAACTTTTCAAGAGATCACAGAGAAATTTAAAATGACAGGGAAAGTCGTTTTATTTTATCATAATTATTCTGTAACAAGGAGGACATGATTTAAATTTTAAATCATTAGCTGTCATTGACATCGCTAGGCGTCCAATCCATTTTGACTGGAAGAGGTCGTCAGCGAATTATACATTATAAAATCTACACTAGCCACCGTCAAATAGCTTTGACTATGTTTGGAAATGGTGTTATGTCATTAGAAACTTAAGGCAACTCTAATTTAAATGCATTTATTGCTACTTGCCCAGCCCAATGCATTGCACCCAAAATCTATGCCAAGGCTGATACATGTTGCCTTTTTCAAGTAACTGATGCAAATGGGTGATTCATCAACTTTGAAATCATTAGAATTTCATGGATGTGGTTGCAATTGTTCATTCTATTTTATATGAATCAAAAACAAGGACCTTTCTCACAGAGCAGTTTTTTTCAGTGTGCAATGAATGTAACTAATTACGTCACCACACATTACAGCTATGTACAACCTGTACACAATTTGTAATAAGAATACCCCACTTCTGAAACTGTATGTAGTTTCATTAGGACTAAGTCTGTTTGTTCCGATTGTTAGGTTTATATTGAGCCTTCTCATTGCATTCTAATTGGGGTAAATTAACTTCGAGTAAACCCAACAAATGTTTCTACCTCCAACAACACAGAAGGAAAAATATTTTGTACACAACTGTTCCTTGGTGTTAAACAATAATTCGGAACCAAAGCCTCTTGTTATAAACTTCACCGTTTTGCATCTGTTGTAGTGTATACTTTTACACTGGTGAACAAAAGACGAAGAGACTTTCTCAAATTGGAATTGCTGTCATGAATTTCTTTCTTTTGAAGCAAATTATGAGTCTAGTTAAATGGTATTATACTAAAAACATCTCCTAATCGAGCACATGCTATGGAATTTGTAGACTACTTGTAAATTTAGAAGGGAAGCCAAACAATGTATTTTACCTTATGTACGAGAGTTCCAAGCCATGGACTTTTGATGCATACTCAGACTACTTTAAGACACTTCCCTAATTCCAATGAACTGTATGAAATGTGATATATTACAGTATATATCTTGAGGGAGAAAAAAAACAAAGACAACAACAGCAGAGCTTTTGAAAGATTTTCATGAACCAGCATCCTACCCATTTTGTGTTTTTTTTCCTTAATTGTTTGGATGGGAATGATTTAGCATATACAGTTCCATATTCATCTGTGTCCCAGCGTTTATTAACTGTTGTTACCAGCCTATAATTAAAGCCATAATTGCAAACATTACATTTGAGGATTGTTGTGGAAATGGTGAATAAATTCACATTGTCATCAGTATTGAAATAACAATTACCATATTTTTAAGAGTGTGAGGCACACTTAAAATTATTTAAAATTGACAGTGCACCTTGAAATCCAGTGTGATTTATGTATGAATTATGGTTGGGTTTCATAAACACGAACCTATTCGTTTGGACTATAACTGTATTATACTGCTCCAGTGAAGTGCTCAAGACACATCTTTATCAATCAGCTAACCATAAAAGAATAGTTACAATCTCAAAAAATAAAGAACAAATGACAAACAGTACAGTAATACTCTGATTCAACCTAATATTAGGTTGATATTATCTATGAAAAATTAGTTTGCTCTTTGAAGGTGACTCATAAAGTCCTAAAATATTGTAATGGCATTATTTATGTATTTTCTTTCTTTGTAATTGCATTAGTTTTTTTCATCTGAGTGTCATGTATCAATTCTGGCATCTTTTTTTCGTGGTTCCCAAATTACATAAAAGTTTAACATCCCTAATGTGTTTTGGAGTCGTTTCTTTTCACCAGTTTGTTTGTTTTTTTTACTTCAAATACATGCTTATGTGCCAGTGTTAACAAATGATCAAAAACTAGTCACCAACATTAATTTAAACATGTATGTTGCCATATATGTTGCTACCCAACTCCAGTCATGTCTGTCTCAAAACCTGCCATTAAAAACGGTAAAAAGAAATTTAGGAAACTGCTTTTTTTAGGTGGCTTTAGTCCGTCATTTCCTATATTTTCAGAGAAATTTACATGGTGTTAAAGAATTACAACATAAGACATTGGATATGTTTACACCATGAAATATGAAGCCATTTTTTGTTTTAAAACCCTGCAATTTGCAATACAGATCACATATGGCAACAAAGTGACACACATGTGCCCTTTTTTGGAAGTAAATAGGTTTCCTTTAGCAAATCTCCCCTGAATTTTTTTTTTGTGACAACTTTGAGAATTTTATGCTACATTCGTCCACCATTGCTCATTCAGGTTTTTTTTTGGTTTGCTTTGCCAATGACAGGTCTTGTTAGAGTTTTGGATGTCGGTGGGTGGGTGGGTGCTTTTCGCCTCTTATGTCCCTCTGGGCTTCCCTTCTTCTTGTAACCAGCTGCTCGTGATTTGATAATCAGCCATTGTATGTCTATTTAAACCCCATGTGTTTGTGAGTCATTGTCGGATCGTCTGCATTGTTTGCTTCATGCCATGTTACCACGCCGTGTTCCATGTTCCTCATTTCCCCATGTTTTTCCGTCAGGTTTTATTTTGTTATTTAATTCTAAGTCCTTGTTATTTTTTTGAAACCCCTCTTGCCTTAGTCATTAAAATTTTTGTTAGAGCACTCCACGTCTTTGTCCCTGTGGTTGCTTCGCTGCATTTGAGTCCCAGCACGACGCCACGCTTTTCATAACAGCCAAACAGCGGTGACGTATATCAATCGTTGATGACGTAAGGATCACATTCATGCAGATATGTGTTTGTGCTACAGATGTGATTGATAAACCACCGATTGATCCAGATACGAACTAGCCCGGGTCCGATTTTAAAATAATCTCAATTGGACTCCTCACACTGCATAAAAAAAGATGATGAATAATATATATGGGCAACAAATTCGGAATTTGACTTCCGTGTGAATGCAGCCTAAAATAAGATGGTTTACAAACTTCTCAACCTCATAGCAGTTCGCTATCCAAACCAACTGTAGTGGGCAAATCCTCACAAATGTATTCTGTTTGTTAAGTTTTCCCCAGATGGATAAATCCCTTTTTTCTGTATAGAGCAGATGGCTGGCAGATTGCTTTGTCATTGTGTGGGGGTTTGCTGATATCAATGTTGCAGAGTGGGTGGCCCATACTAGGTGTGAAGCTTATGTTAAGCGGGAAAAAAACACTGCTGCACTTTGTTGATAGCATTTTGAATGCACAGCGACATCATGGCGAGATCCTAGAATCCATTCATCATTGCAAAAATAAAGAAAAACGGAACGTTTTTAGAATCGCACCTGTGCTATAATCAGGCTGTCTAATCAGGATTTTGATGTGCGACAGCTGTGAGGTGAATAGAATATCACAGACCAGTAGAAAAGCACTAACACAGATTCAGACAAATTTGTGGACATTGCTCAGGGGAAATTGGCCTTTTCTCTTGGAGTGGTCTTTGGGCATGTAATTATATTTTAATCATTGCATATTTTATATGAAACAGCCCCCAAAAAGAATTTTAACTGCAATTGTGTATATAGTTTCATAAAAAGGCAGTTCAATGTATGTATGATCGTAACGCTATAGAAGCTGTGTCCCCTTTGGGTTGAACAAGAGAAGAGGCAGAAAGCTTAAGTATTTTCCTCACAGTCATGCTTTTGAGATTTAGTGAAGCACAAACAATCGGAAACTCTGCAAACAGCGCTATTTGCCATTCTTTGTGTCTCATACTAACAGTAGTCTGTATGAAAGTATGTATGTATGAAAGAATCCTTTAGGAATGAACATTAGCCACTGATTCATGTACATTTATTTAGATTTAGAAGCAGTTGAACCTACTCAAAATCGAATCATTTTCATTGTTGCAGGGTTTACAGTAAAAATTAACAATATTGGTCATTTAGAATACAAAGAGAAAACTAAATTAATCTGTTTTTGTCACTGCAAAAGGCTTAATTATTATAACAATGAGGTGAGGGGAAGGAAAGAAAAATTATAAAAACAATGCTTTCCTCAAGATAAAACATGAAACCTCCTCATGTTCTTTTCCTATCAAATTGCATCCGCGTGTCCTTGTCTGGATGATTTGCAATCCTTCCATCTCCTGTTCTCTCATTATGTACAAGGCCTGAGAGGGTTACTTGAATACAACTTTAATCTGCAACGTTCTCCTTCTAATCTATCTTGCTTTAAGCCTCGACTGGTTGGCAGCCAGTGACTACTGATTCTTGTTAGCTTCTTCCCTCTCTTGACTCTATAATGTGTGACATCACTTTTCAGTTGCCAGGGAGAGTGTGAACTAGAAGTGTGATACAGGATAAACATCTGACGGCAAAGACACAGTATATATATACTAAATGCTGACCAGGCTAAGAACAAGAAGGCACATTTCCTCCATAAGTATGTGGCTTAGACAAAGGTCAAAACGTCAGGAACAAAATACTGTGCACTGGCACCAATGTGATGTCTGAAAGTCTTCAAAGATAAGCAATGGGTAATTATGAGACAAGTTGTCGAGCACCTCACTTATGCTGTGTAAAGTGAGTGACTAAAGTGACACCTCTAAAATGCCAAAACTAATTTCTATAGTTTGGTGTGGAAGACTCGAGGTCTCACCTCAGAATCTTTGTTCTTTTTTTGTAGTTGTAGGAGGAATTTATCACTCACAGTTGCATAAATCACATTTGTAAATGTGGGTGGAGAGTTGTAAAACTACTTCACCTCCTGTGATAAATCATGTGTGTGGTTTAAGATGATTATTATATAAATACCTTTGAAGTGTTTGATTCAAGTGTTAGAAGTAAATTAAATTTGTTGCAACAGTGGGATTACACTCAAATACTATGAAAGGCTATGATTGTAGAATTATGTATATGTAAATAACAGAGGGTGCCACGGTGGTTAAAGTGGCTAGCATCTCCTCCTCACAGTTCTGAAATAAAGGGTTCAATCCCTCTAGGACTGGATTTAGGCACCCCTGATTTATTTATATTGTCCCTAGGTATGAGTGAGTGTGAATGGTTGTTTGTCTCGTTGTGCCCTGCAATTGTCTGACAACCAATTGTGGGTGTCCCCCGCTTATTGCCCAAAGTTGGCCGGGATAGGCTTCAGCACACCTACGACCTTTAAGACCCTGAAAAATTAATGAATAAATATACTTCATAGTTTAGTGCAGCATTATCATTATTTTCAGTAGTTTAAAGTAGAAGGTGTTATCTGCAAGTCATGTGTGGTAAAATCTTAAAAAGTACACCCTAAGTGTAGCAAGTAAGGTTCACTAATGTATTTTCGCATTCCTGCATGCCAACTCCAGACTTCCAGATTCGTAGTAGTGCTTTCTGAACAGTGTTAAGTAGTCTGCCACTGTGTTGCCCATAGCAAAACATATTTTATGCAAGTCTGCATCAACTTTTGACATGGTAAGCCGGAAGCTACCGTCAGTAATGATGAAGACTCATGATGTGAGACAGCAAAGAGAAATAATGTACCACGAGCTATATAAAGTAGAAAAAAACTTGGAGGTTATATTATAAATTGTTGAAAGCTTCTTTTTTCCAAGTCCCAAATGGTGATTTGCATTGTCTTTGAAGCTGAAAAGAGAAAGAGGATCCAAAACATAAAATGCTAACTATTTGTTAAATTACATATATTTCATTTTATTTCCTACATTTCTTCTCTTTGTAAATCACACTCCTGAATATAAATCGCTTACTGCTTAATAATGCCTGAATGGGATTGTAGTGCCCTACTACTATTCAGAAGTGTTTCCCAAACGTTTTTTATCTGTGGCACCTATATTTACAATTATAAAGTAATTCTCATCAAAGTATTATCAACAGGAATCAAAAAAGTATTGCAATATCTATTTTTTAACACTGAAATTACATTAAACTTTCAGTTCACGTGATATAAAAAATAAGTAATCTACCAATCTTATTCCCGTAGTTTTTTTGCTTTTTCTCCCAAGATTACTTAAATCTCTTAATAATATCTGAAAAGCAGTTTTGTGGTGACACGGAGTTCACGTCGTCAAATGTTGAGGCCTGTGAAACCAAACCTTTTTTTATTTACGTTTTATTGGAAATAAGCAACATGAATAAATCTTGTCATATTACAATATGGATATATTCATCATATTTCAGTTTGAATTTTGTAATATTGCAATATGAATATATTCATCATATTTCAGTTTGAATCTTGTAACATTAAAAAAAATCTCTGGGAAGATAACAATGCATGACAGATAATTTCCCATGGCACACCTGACCATCGCTCACGACACACCATTGTGCGATTGAGACTACAGACACTCCTCAACTTACGAACGCAATTGGTTCCGAGCGATTGTTCATAAGTTGAATTTGTTTGTAAGTTGATTTAGTGCTATATTTTGTATTATAATTTATGTTTAAGGCCTATATAAGTATATTGAAGGTTTATATAAGTGCATTTGTATGTTTAAGGCTTGTATAAGTAACACACATTGGTTTGTACTAAAAAAAAAAACATTTAATAAAATGGAGAGAATATGTACAGTACTGTAGAGAGAGAGATAGATTTATGTATTAGAAACTGGCCAAAAGAAGCGACCTAATGACGATTGCACAGTTTTCTTCTTTTTTTCATCATAAATGATGCAGTAGCACTGTATGGCATCATTCAATTGATTTGCAAACTTTGTGCAACGTTCAATATTTGGGTCCTGCTGCTCGATCTTTCTGTTTATAAATGGTACTGAATGTGCAACGCTCACCACTTTCTGACGCGCATCAAGCTTCGTTATTATTGCCACTCGTTTCAAATGAAATGGCTTGCCTCTTCCTTGCAACTCCCTCAATAGAAGCCTTTAGCTTTTTACCAACCATATTCAATATTGGATGCATGAGATATTTAATGATACAAATGAAAAAGGTTCTTTGCACACTGGAGATACATTCACGCACTTCCGCATTGCAACGAAGAAGGTAGATGCTGGGTGAGCTGAGCTCTCACAGCGCCAGGCGTCGGTATTAGCGGCGGAAAGAAGTACTACTCCGAAAAAGACGCGAAATACAAAATTGGACTTGCGAACATTTTTGGACTTAAACGCAATTTGCAGACATGTTCGTATGTACCGTTGTTCGTAAGTTGAATGTTCGTAAGTAGGGGAGCGTCTGTACATTCATTTTTGGTTTTGAAAATGCCAAAGAGTAAAACAGCATGAATTGCATTCATTAAGCCTCCCTCCTGAAAAAACGTGTTTTCAGAAGTAGGATTCAATAGTCGACAATAGCCTTGCTGATACATTTTGAGCGCCCATGACATATATTTCTATAAACTGACTATATTATTAAATTGCTTCTCCGTATCCCTCGGATTGCTTCTGCAGAGATGCAGTCAAACAAAATTCCACAGCAGCAGCAATTATTATTTACATCACCATTTTTTTAATTTCTTCTCTAAAATTTATCATATAAGCTTCTCAGTTTGTTGGAAAACTTCAGCAAATCGTAAAATCACTGGAGGATGTACATAGGCAAACTATGGGATTTGATTATGGAATTTTGACAGTTTTCTCGTCGTTGGTTCATAAATGACGATTGGCTCTCATGGGATAGGCCCTAGAACTCCCGTGATACTTGTCAGGATAAGCAGTATGGAAAATGAATGGGTGAATGAATGTTTTACAAAGTGTTTGGAATTTCAAAATAGCTCCAGACTTCCCAGCCATTGTACATTTCCGTTAATGACTTAATTTTTAAAAAAAAGGTGACATTTGATTGAAACGTCCTATCCCCTTTTTTTCCCATGACTTAAACCAAAACGTTGATCGAGGATGTAACAACTATGGGCAGTTTAGATGTGCCATAAGGGAACGTATTGACGACTTAGGTAAAACCTTGTCGTCTCTCAGATCACAGGATTCAACAAATCCATCGCAACTCTTCATGGATACCATAATGGTCAGTGAGAGACCTCAACACGACTTGAAAAAAAATCTAAAAATGGCTGAAATCCCATGACGCACAATGTTTTGGCTACACAGAGCCACGGTAACAGCGTGTTAACATAGCCTAACATTGTCAAGTGTGCCTTGAACATGCGTGTGTATGCCCACGATGGACAGGCATTCCATCCTATCAGCCTTAAGGCAGAGGAAATGTTTTGTCACAAAGGGTGGAAAAGCTTCACCGTGTCAGGATTTCTGTGATAGACAACAAAAATGACAGCTGGGCTGAGTGAGTCAGCATACTGCATGCTGATCTATCGTATGCCAATATTTGTCCTTTTTTGTCGTAAAGTAGGGAACATAACCCTGAAGTACAACAGTTATCATACTCAGCCTACATCACAATTTAAATGATTTGAGACAAGAAATAAACCACCATTTTATAATAAGAAGGGATGACCACAAAACTGTAATTTTTTTGTAACACCTGCACTGTTTCTTGCAATAGAAAGCATAAAAGTCATTTCTACAAATATAATTTCAGCACACACACAGTTTGGTAATTTGTCACATCAGCTATAACCATTTGAGATATATGAATTAGTGTACGGACGTGTGTGACATTTACAAATGGGTTGTGCCTTTATGGTCAATTGCATCATTAATTTGTTTTTGGGCGTTAGGGTTGAAACATTCTTCTGAAAGAAAGTGAGATGAAACAGATTGTTTTTAACCTCCCATTTTCATACAAGTTTATACCTTTTTTATAGTTCATTGAAGTAATACTTTAAATCCCTGTAAACTGAATTATCCGATCGTCGAAAAAAATCCCAGTTTGTTAAAAAATAATAGTTTCTGTTGTACCCACACCCGAAATACACAACTACCCTGCTTGATCCACTTTCATTGTCTTTTGATAACGTTTGCTAGATTAGGCAGATTCCCGACAAATTGGACTATTTTAAAAGACTCAGGACGGGAAAAAAATGAAGTGGGCGGGTTGATAAAATGTGGGCTACTTTCGGCAAATGTTTGTGATTTTGGAAGGAACTGCTTTGATTAGTTTGAACAATTAAACTTCAACATTGAATCCGAGCTAACATTTTTTTTTCTTGACAGGAGCATCTTCCTTGTTAGAAGGTAACAAAACATTTTTATTTTTATTTTTTTGGTTAGTCATTCATTCAATCATTTTCTGAACCGAATAACCTCACAAGATATGCGGGGGGTGCTGGAGCCTACCCCAGCTAACTATGGATACCAGGCGGGGGACACCCTGAATCGATGGCCAGCAAGGCACAAGGAGACGGACAACCATTTACACTCACATTCATACCTTGGGGCAGATTAGTGTTCAACTACCATACACTGCATGTGTTTGAGATGTGGGAGGAACCCAGAGTACTCGGAGAAAATCCACCCAAGTCCGGGGAAAACATACAAACTCGACACTGTCTAGGATCGAACCCACGACCCCAGAACTGAGTCAGAGACGCTAATCACTCTCCCGCCGGGCGACCTTTGGTTAGCCATTCC
Source organism: Stigmatopora argus (assembly GCF_051989625.1). NCBI lineage: Eukaryota > Metazoa > Chordata > Actinopteri > Syngnathiformes > Syngnathidae > Stigmatopora > Stigmatopora argus. Next base: position 6,724,482 of record NC_135395.1, on the reverse strand, counting down.
CTTTAAAAACTAATATAACTTTTTTAGTTACCTATTTCCGCCATTTTAGAGCCATGTTTAGAGCCATGGCATTACTGACTTGTAGCTATACAGGTAAATTCAACTGAAAATAAATAATAGACTAATCACATAAAAATCACTACACTGTGTTATTTTTTGTATGTTTTGAATTGTTTACCTGCTTTAAAATATAATCAAAGTACTGTCAGAGTTATACTTAGGCTGTGATTTTCATTGACAAACCACTTAATTTTGTCATTGAATAATGAACAGATGGACAATTGATTTTTTCATGTTGAATAAAAAATAATACAATAGTTTAACCCTTGTAGAGCCCAAATTACTAAATAATTGACAGCTAATTACACTTCATCAGATTGTGAGCCATTATTGGTCCCTTGGAAAAAAGGCAACACCATTTCAAATATAATTTATCTTAGGGAAAAAATATCATATTGCTTAAAATGAATGTATAAAATATGATATTTTGGCCTTAACGCGCAATTACTAAATCTCCCATTGTGCTTATGAACAAAACATCAATGAGTTTATTACAATGTGTCTGTCCCATCTGGCAATCGTTGTTTTGACTTGAAGTTCTTCGTATGTTCATGGACAACATTTGATGGTTCTAGCTGTGTTCTTAGAATAATTAATAACTTTGGAACACAATATGCTCCCTAATGTTCAAGAAATTTAAAAAGCTTCTGTAATAGGAATTAAAACATTGTCTGCATGAAAAATCCTTAAAAAATATTCAGTATTGATTTTAGGCTGATTGAGCTTGGGCGCTTTTCCAACAATCCCGTATTATTTGGGAAATCTAAGTGCCAGAAGGAATGAGCTTTCCTCCAAAGAAATCTACTGAACTTGACCTACTTCATTTGTTGTTTTTCAATAATTTTATCCATTTAAAAAGCAAGGTACCAAATATATTGATACTTTTGATTGCTTAGTGTTACTGGAGTGGGACTAACTATTCACATTATTTTGCTTCATGAGTGGGAACTTCTATTTATAGTATTTGTACACTGAGCTTAGTAACCTTATGTTTGTATCATATGCTCATTCATTCATTTTCTGAACCGCATTATCCTCGCCATGTGTTTAATTGCTTCGCAGCCATCTAATGTCCAAGCCAATCAGGTGAAGGCGGGTGCTGCCGATGTCACCAGAAAGCAACTATCTGGCTGCATACAATGTTGGAGTGATAAGAAATTCTTGTAGATGTGTCAATTTTCCATATTTTCTCTGAACCAGACCTACTTTACTTATTTAACTAAAAGTAAATACATTTTGGCACTTCATCAATATCAATTGGTCAGTGTTGAGTGTGACGATAAAAATAGTAGTCAAATCAGCAGCCATGTATTTTTTGAAGGTTTCTTCCTTGAAAAAGGTCTCAATTGGATCTTACCCAAATCGATTTGTGTAATACTATATTTGAAGCAGATATATGGAACAATTTGGCCTGCCAGGTTAGGGCAGGTCAGTAGCCAATGCAATTGGTTGATTGTGCAATTGAACGCTCAATCTGTTGCCAAATTGGAGATCTTCGTATACCTTGTTCAATGGTTTGTGAACAATGTCACTTTCTAGAGATGTATTCATTTTCCTTTTCCAGCCAAAGCACTGCACGTTGTAATTTTGAGTTGACTAAACTTGACAGAGAAAGTATTTGCTGTTTGAATGCGTTGCCCATGGGGTTTAAGTGTCCTTCTTCAGTTAACCCGCCTTACTCTCTCTGTCAAAGAAGTCGCATGTCAAGAAGAAGATAGTGCCTGATGACGGATAAAAACAGAGGGTGGAGTCATGCACTTAGAGATTTGCACAATGTCACGCAAACAGAAACCAGAAAACATAAACGGAAGGCTAAGTCCATAGCGCAGTCTGAAAGATTAATGTGTGTTGATGCTACTAAGCCATTGAATATACCCTATAAGAGACCATCTTATGAAACCAAAGTCAGAATATATATATATATATATATATATATATATATATATATATATATATGTCTATATATATATATATGTGTATATATATATATATATTTATTTATATATATATATATATATTTATATATATATATATATATATATATATATATATATATATATATATATATATATATATATATATATATATATATATATATATATATATATATATATATATATATATATATATATATATGCGCGCTCAATTTCATTGTGGCCGATGTGTTTGGCCTGTAGGCAGTGGCTACAGTGATCGGGTGAGACAAGATGGGGATAGTCAGTCTAATTCCCCCTCCAAGCTTGACTGTTAGTGTCTGTGGATGGGAAGCTGGAGAGTGACCTCTATATCTCCTCAGAGCTTCTTTCACTAGGATAAGTAAGTTTGAGAAAATGATTGTTGACATAAATGAAGGCCAGAAGTGGGGTAAATATCAGTTTCTAGCTGTATAATAATGGGGAAGGTGAAGATGGATCAAATGACTTGGGCAAAAGGAAATGGTGTTCAGGTAAAGACTGAATGAGTTTTTATTACACATATGGAAGCCAATACATCAAGCCATTTGTGCTAAAACAAGATATAAGAAAATGAATTTTATAGACATGTTTTGCAAAGTCAGTGTATCAGTGAAGTGGTGCTCTGAGGGAAATTGCAATTAATGTTTAAAAAGGTCCTTAAGCAAAGGGCTGTCTTACCATTCTTCATTCAGCACCCAGTCTCACTTGAACTATGTCTACCAAATAGCCCTCATAATTCAGTAGCAAGATCTCAGACATCTGCTCCTCCTGGCAAAGAACTAGTACTATTAATGCAGTTGTGTATTGATCAATTCATATAATGCTTGAGTTGATGCATAAATGGAAGCCTATGGCTAATTGGCAGACAACAATGCAACAATCCTCAGGCGCCTGAGGTGACCCAACAACAACAACAACAACAACAACAGTGCCCAAGTCAAAAGTTACATCACGGCACTTTTGAATGGATGGAGGTATAGACAACTGTCAACAAAAAAAGATAACAAATTTTGGAGATTTTTTTATGTTGTTTGAAGACTGGCAGCTTTGCTTGCTTCTGTTGGCACCGTGAAGATTACCCGAGGCTGTAACAGACACCAACTGCAGGGGTATAACCCTCAGCAAGCGCCCCCTGCATGCCAAGGTGTATCTGAGCGTCTGTCAAAACAGCAGTGTTGCTGCGAAACCCAAGCTGTGAATGTCTTGTCTGAAAAGCAACAAATGGTAGCTGAGGGTTCACTTGGAAAGGCTACTCAAATTCACAGAAAGCATCTCAGCCTAGTGTAATCCAGGGCCAAAAGCAAACCCAGATCAACAGGCGGGCACTATTGGCGGGCATCCCCCTAATCTGTTTCATCTTCCCAGGCGAAACACTAATCCCTTTATTTGTACTGTTGTGAAACAGAGACGGGATCATGCAGCTTCCTCTCAGCTACTTCGATCACTTTCCCTGTTGATTGTCTTGTCTTGTATGGATTTCAGCTACAAACTTATTCAAATAAACACTACATTTTACTCTTTACAACAGTATTTTTTGTTCAAGATCACAACAAATACAAATGATTATTGAATCCATTGTCTGACTTTAACGGCAGTAGGCGTCCTAGGGCTTGCAGCGAATAAACAAATGTTCAATCACTGCTAGCCTCCGAGTTCTAATGGATTGGTAGATGTCTACTAGCGACAAATTATTTCAATTTAACGACAGAATGATGAAAAAGCCACTTGATAGGATGTCCATCGCTATCAATGGTAGCCAATGAGTTAGCAAGTATTAAACAAGTGTCAGCAACAAGATGCACCTTTTTGTGATGACAGGTTTGCTGAATTTTCAAATTTTCTACTAGTATAGAAACTTTTCAGCATTTCATTTTACATATATTTTTTTCTTTTTTTATTGTTAACATTGTACCGATACGATTTTTTGGCATTCCATTTCATTCATGGCAGTGCAGTATTGATCCCTGCCGCTACTGCACCAAAACCATGTTGTTTGAAAAATTTATAAAATAGCTTCTTCATTTTTAAGTAAACATACAATTACTAAAAAACATGTATCACACCAGTTTCTTTTGGACTGAGAAAGACTGGAGTACAACTATAACTCACCTTTCTTAAAAATTTAGTGTTGGCTCTTGTCTTAAATTTTGGCCCAAGTTAATTTGCAATTGCAAATATAGTAGTGTGCGCTTTTTAATCCTAGCTCCTGTATACATGTGTTCAAATTTGCACATGTTCTTGGATACTAACAACAGAACTACATTTGTTCAAAACACAACTAACTTTCCTGTTGCAATTAATTTAAACTTTTTTTTCTTGTCACATCCACCCCTCCCTTACTAATCTCACCGCAAGCTTCTTTGCCGAACTACTTTCTATCTTTTATCACACAATTTAATATTACTTTCCAAATGCATAAAAGGGCAGGGTTACTAAGCCCCTGACTCTCATCTTCCTCCCTGAATGGAGGTGGAGAAAAGGATCACTTAATCACTACTTAACAATTGATGCAAATTCAACATGGGAATTTGCTTGGGGGGAAGTTACTATGAAGGTGCAATTTCATCCCCTCCTACATGGATATTACTCAGGTTAGTGATTAATTCAATGGAAAATCTTAATTCCAAAAAGCAGAATGACAATATGATGCAGACAAAATATGGACGGTTGTCAATGTATTTGCTTTTCTGGGCAGCATTTCAGAACGACTAGTGTAGTATTATTTTAATTTATTATTGAAAGCACTGATCATACTTTAAATATGATCCCTGTTCAATGACAATAGTTAAAAGAGGCTCTTTAAAAGCCAACTTTCAACGATTTTTACGTATCAACTAAATCATAGAATCCTGTCAGCGTTTTCAAAAATAAACAATCAAGACTTACACAAGTCGATGACTCAATTTAAAAAAAATCTAATGTTGTCGATAGCTTTCTATTAAAAAAAACAATGCTGTCTCATTGTACAGGAGGTATATGCCTCAATAGAAAAAGAGTATGTAGATGAGTTCTTGGTTTTATCGTGGAAATCAAAATTGAAATTATGTTATTAATCCCGAATAGTGGTTCACTAGCCTGACTTTGGTGCAGACAGGCTGGTTGCAGTATGTTTGTGAGTGTGAATGGTCGTTTGTCTCTCTATGTCCCCTACGGCTGACTGGCGTCCAGTCTAGGGTGCAGTCTGCCTTTCGCCTGAAGTCAGGTGGGATAGGAAGTACGAGGATACTGGTTGCTCCACTTCTTTCTGTGTTCATTTCACCGCTCAAGCGGACAGAAAAAAAAATAGATGCCTATATTGGCAGTGTTTGTGTTGTTTCCATTTCTTAAACAACACGTTTCTGATAAAATTATTGAATTTCTTGAAGAAAAAAAAATCTGGCTGCCACAGTGGTGAAACTAAATGAAAGAGGATGCAGAGTGCAAAATCGCCGTCCGTCCGTGATTTTGCTCGGTAGTAGTACTGTAGTATTCTGGCCAACAGCAAAATGTGATTTAATCTGTTTTGAAGGGCTTTTTAAGTTCATTTCACAAAGAGAAGAACTGAGTTATGTATAAGCAAAGTCCAATCTATTGATTTCTGTAAAGTTCCATGATAGGGGCACACACAATCACTTTCCACAATATGAATTTATATGAGATAAAGGAGGACATAAAATAAGAAAGTTTTGTTTCTTTGAAGTTGCCAATTAATTAATTGCCTGGTTTTCATATCAAAATATTTTTGCGTCCAGCTCCAAGTAAACAATAGTGTCATAAAGGTAAGTGTATGAAATTGTGCATAAACATGAACAAAAATATTGTTTTTGCTGCTTGCGAGCTCTGCTGTTCTGTTACAATACTGATCAGGCTCCAAATCATAAACCATGCAAAGCCAAAGCAGCATTTACTTCATATTTAATATTAGAATAAATGATAATTCCTCTTACCATGGTCAATGTAATCATTAGTTACCAAGTAGATACGGATTAGATATTTGATAGACTATAGATATTGTCTCTAGAAATATGTTCTTTTATTCAGCTCTCTGGTGACGGGGTTTCACTATAAACCATGCAATTTCAAATTGTCCTATCAAAAAGTTCACTGCTGCACAGCGGATCACTTACAAGGCTGTAAATGTTTGATGTGGTTCTTGTCAGGTTGTATTAATCGTCCCGGGTGCTGTAAATCGCCTCCCCCTCACAGACCATATGGCCAAGTGCAGAGTGCCCAATCTCAATACTCTTTTATTTATCATTGTCTGTCTTCAAGGCAGGGAAGCATGGCCTAAATATATTCAGCACTGAGCAGGTCCTGTGGCATGTTAATGATGGCTTATGCATGTATGGCATTAGATATCAATATCAGTAAATAAGAGATTTATTTTCCCATCAACAAAAAAAAAAAACACTCATAACCCAACAGTACATCGTTTTAGCAACTTGAATACCTTATTTATGTTTGTTCCACCGGAGTAGAGAGCAGTTTCTGTGATAAAGAGCATGTGCTATGACTGGAATCAGGCAGATAATGTAAATGTAATCGGATCTCAAAAGTGTAACTCAAAAAGAGAGAATAAAAGAACATTGTATTTGTATGCACCCTAATGTAAAATATTTCCATGCACTCAGGAAAAATAAAATCAAACAATATCTGGCTTTCTGCAGTTGTTTGTTTTCACAAAATGTTTTGAGCGAATCATGTTTTATCGGTGCACATTCTGTTTGTTCTGTACCTCAATAAATGTTTGTTGCACTCACTAACACAATTTCATACGTCAAATATCACCCTGCACTTGTGGGGTTCTGCCAATTGTTCCATGGCGAAATATTTACACGAACATCTCCACCACAGAGATTTTAGGTGAATGTCCAATCCTAGTATAGACCACGCCTAGCATGACCACTAACAACTCGTGCAATTTAGCACCCACCATTTTGTGATCGTAGAATATCAGGCCTAATAATTTCAAGATGAATTCATGGACGCATAGGTAACATTTTTAATGATTTGATTGCATTGGGTGAATGGCTCAGCACAAGACGTTAACAAATTTCCAAGACATCTGGAGCCTTTACTTTTGAAGCATTCTGGTCTCACTCCCAATAAACATTAGCCATAATGTCTCCTTGGTGTGTTGTTGTTATTTGTGTCTAATTACTACCACAATAAAGTATAACCATTCTGGGACTCAACTGTTAATGATGCTGTCTTCAATTGTTGTTTTTACTGTTTCAAAATATGTCACCTGCACATGTTCTAGTCTTCATGGAGGACTGCCACTGTGTTGGGCTTTAGTTAGATTCTAATTTATTTTATTTTTATTGGCCAATGAAATTCCTCTGAGTCAGATTTTGCTGTCTCTTAACATGCTAATGTTGTTTTTAGAAAGAGCTAAGTAGCCACCAGAGTACAGAACACACTACAAGGTTTATTGATTAGAGTAAGACTATTTACACCTCATTATCCTCTTGAAATCTCAGTAGAACCCATGCTCATCTGATTTGTTCAATGTGTCGTAGCTTCCTCCTCCTCTCCTCTGTCTTTCTCTTCATCTCAGAATCAAAGCAATCACTGGAGTTAGGCCCCCCAAATGTAGCCTTGGTTCAGTCTAATTTCCTTATGGAGGCTTCTTTATTTGATCTCACCACAGTTACCAAAGTGCATCCCTTTGCATCATTGAACAATCCACTCTTAGAACGCTTTTTCCCCACGTAATGAATGTTATGGGATCGGAAGCCAGGGTCTATCCCAGCTGACTTTTCCGAGGAAAATAGACTCAATCGCGAACTGTGGAATGGCCAACAACATTCACTGGAAACCAAGAAAATCATAAAACCTTTGACATTTGTGACAAGGTTAGTGAATCGTCACACATTTGTCCAACAACCAATAAAAATAATACACCAACAACAATGCAAGTATTGTCGTGTCTATGACTATTCTACAATTGAATAATCCCATGATACACTGAAGTTATTTTTGTGGTTATTTCAAGGACCCTTTTGTGTCCCACTTCTCAACTTTTATATTGCATGAATTTTGGTGTGACAGTTACCCCCAGGGATCTTCCTTTGGAGATTAATTGATGTCTTATCTTTTGTCCTTGCACATAAATCACTCATTTTACAAATATGAAATTGTGAATACAAGTCGCATTAGGAGCAAGGTAACAGTTCCATAAATAGCATAGATAGGATTGCAAAAGATACAATTAAAAAAAAAATCTGCAATATCAGAGCTTAAGCAGCAGTCAAATCCACATGTCCATTTTCATGTTTGTCTATTGGTAATTTACATTTTTGGGAACTTTCAAAGAAGACTGAAGTTGAAATTACAGCAAATATTGATAGAATTCCAGATAAATTATTTTTATAGAAGTGCTGAACAAGCGAAACAGTGAATGTTCACAATATTAACAGATAATGAGCTTATTAGTCACAATTGTTCCACGGTAGAAGTACAATAGGAAAATAGATTATGCATGTAAGTATATCTCTCTGTATTGATACTTTGGGAAAAAATTTGGTTATGTAATCATTTAAGACAGAATGTGAATATGTTTCATTCCAACTGAGCCTTCTGTTACATTGCAAGTGTGCTCTAGTTTAGTGACTTCAAGTGTGCAAAACCCTGACATTTGACATTATTTCAATCTAACAATGTTATATATATATATACAATACAATATGTCTTTAGATGTTATGTCACTATCGTTGGATATTTAAAGGCTGAATTAATAGGATATTTGTAGCCTAAAGAAAAAAGCAAAATCAGTTGAAAAATGTGACCAACATTACGTTGACAAAAATATTTAGACCTATAATAACTTCAAATTAGTAGAGCTCATTGTTGAGATAGACAACAATATTTCCTGAATAGCTGATATCAAGTCCCACTTGTGGTTTTGAGGATGACACAAGCTGTTGTTGATTGCAAAACTTATTATTATTTTCAAATTGTCAGGATTCTTACCGCAAAAACCCATGACGGCCATGATCATTTAATATCAGAAACATTTCTCCCTGAGTGTCACCTCACGGATGCATTCCATTCACCTATGGGTGCTGTTTGTTTTTGAAATGTTATTATAATTATTATTATTATCATTTTATTATTATATGATTCAGACCTTACAGTGTGGAATTTATATGCTCACTCCCTGCTTTCGTCCCATATTACAAAAACATGCATGGTATGCTGGATAAACACTCTAAATTGTCCCTAGATATGAGTGTGACCTCGAATAGTTGTTTGTCTAATTGTGCCCTGCGATTGGCTGGCAACCAATTCAGGGTCTCCAATGCCTGCTGCTCATAGTTGGCCTTTGATATGAAGGAATTACTGTCTAATCATCCAAACCCCACCCTTTCAGACACAAACACACACCAGAATCAACAAACATCTCAATTGTGCATCCCACCCTGGAGTGTGAATGTAGTCTAAGTATCTTATTTCACTTATAATTTGTTAGGCGGTTTGTTGATTTGGTATTTTGTTGTGGTTGTGTTGTTTAGCTTGCTCGATCATTTCTATTGGGGTTTTTTTCTACATAGCTCCACTCTTGAAGTTTAGTCTTATTTATTAAGACTTTGAACCACATGAAGTGCTGTGGCTGCTTCGGGGTCCGCCACACCATTCCGAAACAGCTGAAGAACAACACATGCGGACTAATCGTACCTTTGAGCCCAGCTAACATATTAGATTTATTGATTTTTTTTCGAATCACAATGATTATTTACACATTTGCACTGACAAGGGTCAATCTAGTGCAGTTCTTTCTCTTTTTCCCTTAGGGATAACCATTAACAATGCAGGGGAGCATAAGTCATCTAGTTTTACCCTTAGTCAACTTGACAGGCCTCAATCATAAGCAAAAATAACTTATCATTTTTATCTGTTTTCAGTGCGGGGCAAAAATGAGAAAAAAAAGGCATCAAATGCAAGTGTGTGGGAGAGTGCACGTGTTCTGTCTCTGCCTGATGGGAACTGCAGATTTAAGTATAGCCTAGTCATCTTGAGGGATTAAAAATGAAAAGCTTCTTTGGGAAAGGGAATCAATGTGTGAGTGTGTATGCGCACCAATGGAATATTAACCTGGCACTATGATAACTGTGTATTTGCTTCCAAGGTTTCTTTGCTGGGTTTCCATGAGCTAATATCCACATACCCTTTATTATTGTATTCTTTATACACTGCAGAAGGAAGATGAAGAAATAACTACCCTACTGGATTGCTATAAAAGTATTTCATTTCAGATCAAACTGTATCGCGATGAATTTTTTTATTATTATTTTTTTTTCATTTAAGAACAGCACTAGGCAACCCGGTGGACAAGTGGTAAGCACCTCACCTTAAGACTTCTGGGGTTGAATGTTTGATCCCAGGTTGGTCCTCACTTTGTGGGTTTTTTTGTGTGAGTTTTCTCCGGGTACTCTGGCTTTCTCCCACGTCACAAAAACCTGCAGGGTAGGCTGGTTGAACATTCTAAATTTCCCCAATCTGTTAGGGTGGTTGTCCGTCTCTTTGTGCTCTGCGATTGGCTGGCCACCAATTCGGGCTGTCGCCCACCTGGTGCCCATAGTTGCTTGGGATAGGCTCCAGCATCCCCCGCAGCCCTTGTGAGGATAAGCAGTTAAGAAAATGAATGAACGAAAGAATAACACTATTCTATGGTGCAGACCACAACAACATACATTTTTTGACTATGGAAACCTTTAGGTATCACATCTGGCAAACAATTTGGCCGTACACATCTGCTGGACGGCACCCTTTACAGTTGTTTTATTTGTGAACTCAAAGCCTTTTTCAACCTTACTGACCAGTTGGGGGCTATTTTGCGCAGTCAATGTGACATGATTGCTTCAGTTTTTATATGAATTTGGGCCCCCACAGAATTTTTTAGTCCTACCATCTGCTTAATGGCAATTGGATGTAGAGATTTATTGCAAAATGAATTTTTCAAAAAAATAATATTGCACTTGAGTCAAGTACAAAGTAAATTATTTTGAAGCACTCTATATGTGTGTTATGTATGAGAATCACAGTTATACAACTTTAGAATGAGAATCACAGTTATACAACTTTAGAATGAGAATTTGAAGACGGTATGAACACAATAATGCGCAGAAAAATTGAGGTTACAAGAGAAGGTTAAGAGAAGAGCTCATATGAATTTTGGATCACGCAAAAATAAATAAATGAATCACAACCAACAGTCAATATATTTCTATCCTTAGATCTCAACACATGCTAACTTCAGCTGATCAGCAGACAAGCACAAAAGCACATCTGGAAAAGCAACGACAATATTGTTAATTTCGTCTCTCATCAACCCAGCTTGCATGTTTGCGGGGTGTCAGAAGAAGCAAAAGTACCAATGCGACTATGCAGATATATGCCCTAAGTGGATGTTGGGCCATTATTTATTTGAAAAACATCCATTTAGCCCAGAGCAACAGCAATATGGTGAATAGAGCAGCAGTGTAACTGAAGATTTACATCAGCTAGTGTGGAAACTGTCACTTTCTCTCCTCACTGCTCCCAGTGTGAGCCTGTCAAAGAGGCCCCGGTGGTGCTGTCTGCCTCTTTACAAGTGATTTCACACAGTCTGGCGGACTTTCTCTCACATTGTCTTGTTGGCCTTTAAATGTGGAGTATGAACCAAGCTCTCACACACAAAAAAAGTGGTTATTGTGTGTACCCAAACTGATGCAGAAAGTATAATAAAATAATAATAAAGTAATAATAAAAGGCCATTCAAATTACTCAACAAAAGATCCAAAATAGCAGTGTTCAACTATACTAAACAGAGGAAAGCTTGTTCCAAAATAGTGACCCTGTATTTTCTAGCATTTTTCGTTGGTATCAATTTTGGAAAGAACTTTATTTTCTTGTTGACCAACATTGCTATTTGGTGCATCGTTTTTAGTACTATATTTCCCTGTCTTAAAAGTAGGATACTCTCTGTGTAAAATGTGTACTTGTTGGCCTTGCTTTTCATATTTGACCCGTGTAATAGTTGGGCTGCTTCCAAAGTGTCAAAGGCCTCTCTGGGAAGGCACAATGACAAGAAGGGGTATCAGCAATGACAAAAAGTTGCCCATGCATATGGCATATCAATTAGTAATGCTCTAGTTCCCTGTGCAATGGACATCCACATACTTTAGGAGGAAAAGAAAGAAGAAATGTTGCAAATTCTTTGGCAACAAAGGTAATCATACTGTATTATTTGAATATCTAATAAATTAAATTTGTATTTGATAGTGGTGTGCTGTCAGGGCCTTCAACGCCTTCTCTGCTAGCCTAAGAAATATCTGAATCACAGACTGATGTTAATTATATTTTGTCCATGAATACTTATTAAATAATTCCAAATTGTCTGTCAGCTTTTTTTCATTGCTTTCCCCCTGGTTGCACTGCTTCCAGATGTGTGTTTTCATATTGAAGCATTTAACCAATCACATTTCAACCATCATTTGTTGCCAGGGTCAGAAATCTGCCCCAAGGCCTTCACAATCAGTTCTGCAGGCTCTGCTCCATTAAACAAGCATCGATAAGACTGTTGCTTCAACCAATCAGAATTCGATTTGGTGACACCAAGGCCTTCTCACAGGCGTAGGGATACGTCATTGCCTTCTTGCAGGCGTAGGGATACGTCATCGCTTTCACCAACTATGATTGGCTAGTGATAGAGTGGACTAGCCAGAGCTACCAAACTGTATCTAGAGCGAGCTGCACAAGCAACTATATTGTTGTGTTGATTTAATAGCGTTTTTGTCGGTTTAGCATTAGCTTCGATGGCGATAGAAAAGAACGAGGAAAGAAAGGAGGATGGATATTGTGTACAGTTAAAAAAGATTTTTGGTGAGTAAAATATGGCTATATTCCTAAATAATATTTCAATTGTATGAGGTTATTATTGATGCAGCTGTAGCTGCAGTAGAGGTTTTACAGCCATAAAATAGTTTTTGAGGGTTGGATTGATTCTGATAGCTGAAGGCGCCACTAGAAAATGCATGGACCGCCACTGACACTACATACATATATATATATATATATATATATATATATATATATATATATATATATATATATGTGTATGTATGTGTGTATATATATATATATATGTGTATGTATGTGTGTATATATATATATATATATATATATATATATATATATATATATGACTTGGACCCATAATGAAATGCAACGAATAAAGCTGTATTAAGCACACTAAGAAAAATGATGAAAGTAGTTAAAAAGCACACAAACCAGGAACTCACAGCCGAAGTGGTTCTTAACCACATGGTACCGGAAAACGATGAATAATTGCTCAGAAAAGGGGAATTTCACCAGAGAGCCGCGCTCAAATTCTGCCATGTCGCACGTGGTGGTCACTACTCTCTCTCGTCATTCTTGAGAACAGGTGTCAAACTGATTCCGGGAAGGGCCAAGTGGGTGCAGGTTTTCCTCCTTACTGAAACAGCACGGATAGTTAGGCCAATGAGAAGGTCTGTTGGAAGAAGTAGCACCTGACGGCAATCAACTGATTACAGTTGTCAGAGAACATATTGGTGAAAAGCTGTCGCCTTCGTGGGTTGGAACGAAAACCCAGTTGGCCCTTACAGGAATCAGTTTGACACCTATGGTTTAGACTCTAAAGTGTGTTAACTTCTGGTCTGGCATCATCGGGACCCAGCTCCTCTAGCCAATGGGAGGACAGTGGAGCGCTGAGAGACAGCCAACGAGAGAGCAACTCTATTACAACAATTTAAAAATAGAATATAGGATGCTACAAATGGATGTTTGAATTTTTTAGATTTCTGATTTCGTAAATTGAAATATTTTCTTTATCGAGAGACAACATTTTCCCATTGAGGTCTTTGGTAATCTGAATATTTCTTATGTAGAGACATTCGCAAAGAGAGGTACCACTGTATCAATTCGAATTTTCACATAATGATAAGTTGAAACTTTCAAAATCCCATCATGGGATTCAAGGGTTTCATTAAAAAATAGTTTGGTATTTTTGTGTTATTCTTACGACTAGTAAATATTCTACTTTGAGGTTTCCTCTTATGTTTCATGCATTGAAAATAGGCATGAAATCAACAGACTAGTGTTGACCTAAAAGGGCTATACTTAATGTTATATTCCAAAAAAAGAGCTACTAAAATGATGCTTCAGCTGGTCTTCTTTGTGATAATGCAGAACTATTCACAACAATGTACCCAACAGTACATTATTTGCTCATCCGTTCCTCTGTTGTCATTTCAGTTAGGTCGATAAAAGTAATGAGGGCAATAAATTCTAACTTGCATGGACAGTTATTTTCTTTTCATGAATAAATGACCACAATTTTAAGAGAAAGAAGGCAAGCCATTCCTTATAATTGTAAGCTTTTATGCCTAAAGATGTAAACAACATTCCTGTCAATATTTGTTGCTTATTATTATTTCAATGAATGCCATTCCAAGGAGCTGTTCCTTTATTCTACAGAGTTTTGTGCACATCGCAAGTGAAGGCTTTTTTGAGCATTTCTACAGCCTAAGCCCCAGGAGCAATGAGAGAACTAAAACAAAAGTGAATGGTGATAATTATGTCTGGCTTGTCAAGTCATGTCTCAAGGAGATAAAATCTTCTAAAGGCATTTGTGTCCCTTGTCTATTGATGTGAAAGTTTCCAAGGTCGCAGCTGTATGGAATTTGGTTTACTCCATCAGGGAAAAGGTGTAAATAAAAGTGTCCACCCCCTTCCTGTCCATCACTTTTCATCAATATTACATTGTTTTTCAATTCTAGCTTTCCTCACTTTCCTACCACGAACTCCCTCTCAAACCTGTTATGCTATTGCTTCCCCCGCCATATATTTCCCATCACATTTGCTGATGTGTGTGCGCATGTGTGCGCTCCAGTCGAGGTGACTTATTTGAAGATTTGTAGCAAATACGGGGCAATGTACAATTGCTACAGCTTAGTCTAATTTACATAATTGTTGCCTACCACTGCATTTCTAACGTCACAGGGTTTAAGCCCAGATACGCTTAACGGGAAGAGAAAGGAGTGAGAGGATGACAGAAATGGTGAGGTAATCACAGGTCACATGGGAAGACAGAAGAATAGAGGGCAATTGTAAGTTTGTGTCCAACTCTCAAAAGTATTTAGTTATTGAGTAATGCTTAATTCATTTAAGTGATTGCCTCATAATTGAGGTAGAAGCTGGTCTACAAGTGCCCATTTCACAGTGCAGCTTAAAATTCCAATGTAATTCTGAGATCTGCTTGTACTTCATTCCAATATTGCATTTGTCGACCCTCCACTGAGCAAACCAGAAAAAAAGAAACACATACCAAATGCAGCATCATAAAAAATGTAGAATGGGGTTTTGATTCACTCCTGCCTCGTTCTCTCCTCATCCGTCGTACGTAACATTAGTAAATTAATTCATTAATTTCCGTACCGCATATCCTCGCAAGGTTGGCAGAGGGTGATTGAACCTATCCCAAGCCAACTATGTGCACCTAGCGGGGGACAGCCTGAATTGGTTCCCAGCCAATTGCAGGGAACAGGGAGATGGACAACCATTCATGCTCACACTCATACATATGGTCAATTTAGAGCAGGGGTAGGGAACCTATGGATCAGGAGCTATATGTGGCCCTTTTGATGGGTGCATATGGCTTTCCGCTAGATAAGATATGGAAACTGCTATATGTCACAATAGTTAGTCAGTCGGTAGGCCAGTCAGTCAGTTAGTTAGTTAGTTCATTCATTCATTCCTCTTCCATAATGCCCATCCTCTAAAGGGTTGCACGGGTTGCTGGAGCCTAACCCAACTGTCTTCGGGCAAAAGGCAGACTACACCCTAGAGTGGTCGCCAGTCAGTCATAGGGCACACAGAGAGAGAGACAACCAATCACACTGCCACCGAGTTGGAATCGAACGCAGACTGCCCGCACCAAAGTCAGACGGAAGAGCCACTGCACCATCGGGTGGTGTTACTTGTTTAGTTAGTTAATAGAAATTGAGAGTGGGGATTTCGTGAGTTCAGATTTAATTTCTTTATTTTTGTTTGCATCAAGTATTGTCAATTATGCATTCCTTTTATCATCCTTGATCTAAGAAAGACTTCCTGTGCTTAGCAGATATCCACCCACTCTATCGAGTGCAGACTTTGTTGCTTTTGCTATTTTGTCATAAATGTGCAAAGGATATTACTCCCAGCTTGATACAAAAGTTAGTATTCACAAAGTTTTGTTGTTTTTACCTTTGAATGATAAATTAGATTAAACATTTGCCAAAATTGCTGAACATTGTCTCATAATGTCGTTAAAATTTAGAATATTGATTGCACCTCTTCTTACATAGCACAATGATCTGAGGGGTGAGGAGAATTAATGCATTAGAAAAAAGAAAACATTCCCATTCAATTGTTTACTTGTTGCTGACATAAAGGTCACATTCATACAGATATGCATTCATTTTGCCTTATAGATATTAGAATATCATCCATAATCGGATACGCTCAAGTTGAATATAAAAGAAGTAGAATTCGACCCTTCACACTACTTCAAAATGAGCAAATAAATAATGAATTGACTTGCAGTGTGAACAGAGCCTGAGACAACACCAACAAGACTTTGGGATTCGAGACGGAAACAAGACCAAGACCTCTCTTTTTTTCCACTAATTTCTCAAATCATAATATATGGCTTGAATTAAACACTTGCATAACCTGCAAACTAAACCAACAATTTACAGTATATTGCCATTAAAAATGGCTGTTCCAAAGAGGTGTTGAATAAGTTAAACTGGTTTAACTGGTCTTTACTACTCTCCTTTTGCTATGAAAGGTTTGCTTTAATTATTAGATTAGTTGCTCTCCTTACAAACATTACATTACCTCTGCATGTGTAAAGTAGTAGTAAAAGCAGTACCCACTTGCTTAGCCTTCCCATGGTACCTAATAAAAGCAAATGTATTTTGACCTTTGGTGAATACAATAAAGTACAATGTATTACTAGGCCTACTAGACATGCCTGCTACGCCACATCCCGCAATGATCGGGTGTCAACTGCAAAACAGCAGTTTGCATAGCACATGCTTCTGAAGAGGCTATAAAGCCTAAGCTGTTTTTGCAATAAACATTCCCTAGGGTTGTTTCAGACTGCCACTTGGTTCTCATCCAGAGCAAACTGCTTTGTTGCCCGCCTGGAAATTCATAAGCACAAGCTGCATTTCCTCCTCTGGCCGTTGGCCTTGTCCAAATTATGACTGCTGCCATGCTCTTGGCCTCAGCGCATTCCAGATAAGAGGATTTTCCCAAACCGCATTTTTCTACCACAGACACCAAATGCTGACAGTGCTGAGCTGGTTAAATGTACTTCTGCTACAGTGTCCTGTCTCATCAGGTGGTTATATTTCTGCCACTACCTTTTTTTCTTCATTATCATAAAAAAATCAGGACTTAAAATGCATCTTCTGATTGCTATAAGGCAAGAGAAAAATGACAACCAACCATTGCATTTTTCATCCCTGAAAGTGTCCAAGAACAAATCATAACATGACGAAGGATGTTCAGAAACAATTCATTACTACAATTTAATTGTAATTTTAATTTTTTTAACGTAAACTGTAACTTTACCCAAGTAAACATTTGTTACAAGCTTTGCCGTCAATTGAATGAAGCATTTATTGCAAAATGAATTTTCAGTATTCATGATGAAATTATTTAAAAATGACTCGGGCTTTACTATTATTAATTCATTCAATGCTATTGATGGTGCTAGCACTGTAATTGTGATTGGCTGGCAGTGATTGTTCCATAGAGGCAAAATCAAAATAGAGCCAGCGCCCTGTAAATTCTGGAAACGTTTCAGATGGAACAGTATAAATCAGACAAGTAGAAAAAGTGGACATTAAAAAAAATATATATATTTTATGTGTGTTTTTTGTTTATTTATTTGTAAATTCAGGGAGAGAACAGAAAGAAACTATCCTGCAAAAGAGTGCAAACCCTCCAATTATGACATGAGGGACTATTTAACTGTTTGCATGAGAGCAACTGTGAGAGAGTATACCCCCAAAAAATGCTCAGGATGATTTGTGGGCAAATGTAAAGCCAAAGCAACAACAAAAAATATGTTCAATTTACCACAAGGTGTTTTCTCGAGTTAAAGCTGAGCAGATATTTCCATGTTTGACTAGACAGAGACCACAATGCATGATAAATCTGGTTTGTTTTATACTGTGAAATGCATACAAGTCGCTAGGCTCTGATATATCGGTTGATTTTCTCCAATTCTTTATTTATGATGAATCACTATGACACAGCTGAGGTCATAAATTTTGTGCTTGGATTCCTCAATTACCATCCGGCAGACCTGTATTGTTTTCATATTGTTCCGTTGTTCGTATCAAAAAGTCCTCACAGCTAATAAAAATCAATCACTTTATAGTCCATTGTGTTTAAGGCATGATGCCGTATTTTTAACTAATGTTGACAGATTGTTCCTACCAGTTGGGGCGAGTTCCAAAAACTTGTGGGCGGGAGAGCAATGCATTGGACGGGATTTGAAAAATGTTGGGCTTCTTTTTGCATTTTGGATGAAACTGTTGTAGTATTAGATTTAAGATTTCCTTGAAGTTCAGCTATTTAACTTAAAAAACAAAAAACTTTATTAAGACTAATGTAATGTGATTGGGGCGCTTCATAACACATAAGATGTGAATTGCATGTAATTTCAGATTTGTAACTAATTTAAAATATTTGTTATGAATGATACAACATTAAAATGTGTTCGCTGCTCTGCAAAATATGTTTGGTTTTGTCATGCAGTCTGAAATTGTTTTGAATAATTTTCTCATGAAAGATGGAGTTGCGACTGCTTTTGTGACCAATATCATTGACACATTATTATTTAGTAATTCTGTGACTTGATGGAAATTTAAATCATTTAAACTGGATGATGAATATTTTACATAATCTTAATGAGCTTGAATTCATTATTCTTTGGGCGTAGACCAACATATTCTAACAATGTGTAAATGTATAGAATTTTAAAAGGGAAAGATGCCAACAAAGCTAGCTCAGCAGTCAGTGAAAAATTCCAAGGACAGCAGGAGTTAGGACAGTTCATGTATTACTGTGATTTCACAAAACGTTCCTTGGAGGCACATATTAACCAAAATGAAGTTTCTTTTTCACACTCAGCCTCTCCTTGGAAGGAAATCTTCTGGGTTAATATTACTTTTTAAAATATTTGGCATGCAGTTTTAAATGTTTTATACTATATAGTAGTTGGAAATGTCAATAACTCTGCCTGCAGGTACTTCATTGCAGGATCAATAATGTATTAATATTCATTCATTCAATTTAATTGGAAGGGAGAGGAATTTTTGTTCCTAGAGAAAAGCCACACAAACATTAGGAAAACATGTAAAGTTCACCAAAATAGGGCTGATGAATAAAATTATTAATTTAAAATTTGTCACACAACATTTATCGGAACAGTTTATTCATGCCATCGACACTCAAAACCGACCATCTTATCCACTAATTGAAAGCAACACTCAAAATCACTTAATTTGAATTCCAGGTGGAGCAGAAGCTTTGAGGGCAAAATGTCTTACTGTGATTAAAACATTCAAAACATCTTTCACACCCTACTTTTTGTGTATATCAATCTGCCTAACACAATGAGGTTCTTTTTGGACAACAAATCATTATTCACCCATCTGCTTTAGCCTGCCTTTGCTCTTCAAAGAGCTGAAGCATTTTGCAACACATTATTTAGCGTTACAAGTACTGTTCCAGCACAATCATTATTGGCCCTGCATCCAAAATTAATGTTGCTACATTTGTGCAGACTGTGTACAAAGGAAGCTAAAACATTCATCATTCCAACCTGTTTGGAATGAAAATGTCTCTGCTGTTGTATCTTAAATTATTCACTTTCCCCAACAACTACAAGGCACCATCAGCAGTGTTTGTTAGTTTTATTTAGGTTTTGTTGTTGTTGTTTTTTAGTTTGGATGCTTTACATTTATCTTGATGCATATGTTTTTTCTACTCTTATGATATGTGCTAGGAAACTCAAGCATACCTCCATGACACTCATTCCTTTCTCTCCTCTCATTGTCCATTCTCCTTGCCCATCATTCAGTGATTCACCATTTTAAAGCCATAGGGAGTCTGACAGTCTGTCTACCCGTTCATCTGACTGTGACCTTCCTTTTTCATTTTGCCATCCTCATACACCATATTTTTCCATTCTGCATTGCTTTAGTCTTATTTGCCTGCTACCTACTTTTAACCTGTTTTGTTTTCTTTTCCACCCCATCTTTTTGACCCTTGAATTCATTTCCCCATATGCTTTACCTCTCCCTCTGCTTGATCGGGCTCCCTATCCTCTTCCGCCCACTCTCTTTGTAAACATAGCTGTTGCGTACTTGCCAGTATTCTCCTGAATATAAATGTCTAAGAATGGTAAGAGTTTTCAGCATTTCAAAGTTTATACCAATTCTAAATGTCAGTGTCCCTTCCAAAGTCAAAATCCCTCCTGTCCTCATAGTCCGGTTACAGCGTTACCTTTTTAAAGCACATTTTGTGAATTATATTCAGTATTTACACTGAGGTAAAGCATGATAACTTACAAAATAAATAAATACATGAATTCAGTCTCCAAAGTTTGGGGCCTCTCGCGTATGTCTGGGTGCTACCCAGCAGGGGATTACCAAAAGGGCAAAAAATTCAAAGTAGAGTTGGAAAATGGAGTACAGCACTGGGATGTCATTCCTTCCTGATGTGATTAGTCCAGAGGAGCGCTCAGCAATTACACATGCAGTGCAAAATTAATGTCTGTGACTCTGACTAATGGGTAGCTTTGACCTAACGTGGATCACTGCGATATGTATGTGCACTCGAGTGTAGATACACAGTTTTCATGCAAAATGTTCATTTATTTACACGGTGAAGAGTAATTCTTTAACTCTATCAAATCCATCCATCTTTATTTATCCATTAGATGAAAAACAACTGAGATTCAGGTCTTATTTCAAGAGTTATTTTGGCAACCCTGCACAGGACATTCATGTCATAGCAATAGTTTACATTGCACCTATAAAAGAACAGTAGTATTCATCAGACACGTTGCACAAGGGTGTAAGTTGCACCAGCCCAAAATATTCCCAATGTAAAATACTTATACTTGTTTAGCACCTTACGTCACACTACTCAAAGCACTTTGACATTATATTAGAATTCTCTACAATTTGGATTTCAGTATCTTGATCAAAGATAGTCTTTACAATAAAGGGGAGAACTAGAGGCTAAATAAGGATCTGTTAACATAACATTAATCGGTTTTTAACTATGGCCTCAACGACACAACATCCCATCTTTACCAGTCTCACGATGAGTAAGTCGCAGGTCCAACCAAACTATAGGGAAAAAAGTGTTACTTATATTTATAAAATACACTAAATTTAAACTGAATTGTTTTTCAGAAACATGATCAATATATTTGCTCGTGTTTATGCATGAACCATTCACACTGAAACTTTTACAAAATATGACAGCCTTGAATGTGTACATCCAATTTCTTTTCAGGCCAAAACACTCAAAATGCAAGTTTCATTGTCAGTATTCAAAGCAATTCTCAGAATGGAAACTGCAATGGACAATAAGTGAGGTGAGAACAGGTTGTGCTTTCCATGAATCATTGGGTTGAGGACCTCTTGATGACATTTTACAGGGTTATTCATTCTTTCTAGAGAGTTGCACTCGAGTCACAGCATTTTGACGGTCTGCAAGAAGAAAACTGAACAAAATGATTAAGGATGACAATTCTGGGGTTACTCTGACTAGTGGTTAAAGTATCATCTCGGCTAATTGCCACACCTTCTTCAGTGTCATATCACATCCAATGTGTATGTATCGAAGAAATGTTGCAGGTTTATCCTGAAATCAACTGGATCTCAGTGCTTTTTTGCAATGGGACATCTTAAGTGTAAATGTGTCCAGGATTAGTGTACGAGTGCATATTAAAACACTTTAAATAATGCACATACTGATCACAATAAATGGAATAATGTATATATACATGGTATTTACTTCAGTTCCATTTTCCCTTTTACTGCCACTATTTTTAAAATTACCACTCCAAATTAAATGAAACTCCAGAGAAAACAGAAAAGCTATCCACAGTACATTGCATGACCTGACTTGATTTCCAAACAACAGTAGAGTGGTTATTAAATAGCATTTAAAGTTGTTTGCTGTTAGATGTATAAATACAACAGAGTAGAAAACATATTAGCAAGTATTGTACTTTATTTAATATGCATTTTAATTGTTATACATTATGAAAAACAACAGTATTGTCATGATTCGACCGGGGTGCGTAGCAAAATTGAACCTAGGATGCGGGAAACAGAAAAAGACATGTCAGACACAGGGGTTTAAATACACACACAGGGGCCGATTACCAATCACGAACACCTGGCCACAGAACGGAAGGGGAGCCTGGAGGGACATAAGAGGCGGAACGCACGCAACAATCACCCAGACAGCACACAAAAGGAAAACACACACACATCCACCCAAAACCCCAACAAAATGTGACAAGTATGTGTCAGTTTCTTGTTCTGTTTCCCATTTCCTTTTTACAATTGTTAATAATTTTAACCAATAAATAACTATTTTACTTATTTTTTAATAGGTATTGGCGTTGGATGGACAGTGCTGAAGTGATTTCCTTTGTGAAAATTCATAAGAAATCAAGAATGCAACTGGGGTATGGTTTTTTTTTTTTCAATAACATTCAGAACATTTTCATTTTTGCATTTATTAGTCCACAGGATTATAGAGGGGTTATCATATATGTCAACATCCCATATTGAAAAATTTCCAACAAAGGGACAAAGTCTTAATCGCATGCCCTCTTTAAACCCATCCTCCTCATTGTTGTATTGGTTCATTAGAATCAGCAAAGACTTAGGGTACGTTGACTTAAGTACCACCTAAGTGCACAAACTCTGCTGCTCCATTTTCTTACAGTACTTTCTCATTAGGAAAGCAGAAAGTGCATGGAGAGGTTATCTTTGTAAAAAAAAGGTTTGCTGTAATCTAATGAAAGCTTGAGTAATAATGATGTCATTTCAAATCTAGAATTGTTCTTTCACTTCTCAGAATGCCAACGAGTCAATTTAATCCCCTTAAATTCTGGCTTTTGTTGAACTTTCTGTAGGTTTTTAAAATGGTAAAACCTTTTAGGTGAGAAAAGTTATTGTTGAAAACATTGGTTAACATTCAGTGGATGTGTAGAATTCATGTTTATCCATTCATTCATTTTCCATACTGCTTATCCTCACAAGGGTCGCGGGGGGTGCTGGAGCCTATCCCAGCTAACTATGGGCACTAGGCGGGGGACACCCTGAATTGGCGGCCAGCCAATCACAGTGCTCAAGAAGACAGACCTTTCCAGCTCATACTCATACCTAGGGGTAATTTAGAGTATTCAACCAGCCTAACCTGCATGGTTGTGGGATGTGGGAGGAAACCGAAGTACTCGGAGAAAATCCATGCAAGCTCGGAGGGCGAACTTCACAGGAAGGTGGGATCGAACCCTTGACCTCAGAACTGTGGGGTGGACGCGCTATCCACTTGCTCACCGAGCCGCCCATTTATTTTCAGTTTGTAAAATAAAATGTAAGTTTTGGCACTCAAGTTCTGGATTGTTTTAATTGTATTAGAGAGTCCGGAATATGAAGTCTTGTAAACAGAGTTCCCAAGTGAAAACCAAAGCATTTATGGACATGATGGTATTGGATTATGTTCTTGGCCATGCTGGAGACTATTCCAGCCAATAAATGAGGACCAGACGGCATACACCCTGAAATGGTGGCCCATCAATCGCACGATACAAAGAGAACAACCATTCACTCGCATACTCATACCTCAGGGAAATTTAGGAAACCTACTATACATGTTTTGAGGATATGGGAGAAAACCAGACTCCCTTGAGCTGACCCACACAAGCTCGGGAGAACATGGAAACTCCACAAAGTTAGGGCCGAACCTGG
Organism: Stigmatopora argus; assembly: GCF_051989625.1. Taxonomy (NCBI): domain Eukaryota; kingdom Metazoa; phylum Chordata; class Actinopteri; order Syngnathiformes; family Syngnathidae; genus Stigmatopora; species Stigmatopora argus. The sequence continues at coordinate 6,700,403 of NC_135395.1, read as the reverse complement.
AATTGATTGTGTTTATATATTTGGTAATATAATCTATCTTAAGTGAACCTTAATGTGATGGTAAAAAAGGCAGTTTTGAGGTTTGAAGAGGTGTGATTCACAGTTGCCCCCTTTTGTCCCTTCTGCCAACACAATTGCACTGTTGATTAGAGCATCTTGGGAATGGTTACCACATTCTTTTTCTGACGACTTTGATGTAGAAATTCTTTCATCATACCATTGTGTCATCTTTGCCTAATTAGAATATATGATTTCACTTTGTTTTGTCATTTACCTTTTATCCACAAAGAAAGGGCAAAAAGAGGGTAATTCGTCAAATAATTCACAATGACAGTAAAAAGCTTTGTTCATTAATCATTAGACTAACCTGGGCTGCGCTTTAATCAGGTGGACAATGAAACTATGATTGTAGTTATAGATCTTTATTTAAAATTACTCAATATTTACAGTTAAAAGTAAAGGAATCATGTTTATGCCAAATTTGTTGAGCAGAGTAAGACATCCATTCTCAACGCTAAACATATGTACGTTAGTATGAATTAACTAGGAATATATCATACCGGAAATCTCATCTCATTTTCTGAACCGCTTTATCTTCATTAGTATCGCGGGGGTGCTGGAGCCTATCCCAGCTGACTTTGGGCCAGAGGGAGGAGACACCCTAAATTGGTGGCCAGCCAATCGCACACACAAGGAGACAAACAACCATTCATGCTCACACTCGTACTTAGGGGCAATTTAGAGCGTCCAATCAGCCTACCATGCATGTCTTTGGAAAGTGGGAGGAAATCGAAATACGGGAGAAAACCCACACAGGCTCTGGGAGAACATGTAATGACAATAAGAGTATTCATTTCAATTCAATTCAACACGCAAACTCCACTCAGGTGGACCGACCTGGATTAGAATCAAGGTCCCCTACGGTGAGGATGATGTGCTAACAACTCAGCTGCCAGGCTACATTACGCCATGTTGTGGATAAAATCAAAAGATGTGTTACAATTTAATACTTACGACATATCTGAATATTCTAACGTAAAAAACACCACATTGAACGTAATGGAAAAATAGCTACAAATAGATAAGTGAATATGAGCATTTGCAATTTACACAAAAAATATAGCATCTCAGAAATTAGACTCACAAAAATGTATATTTGAAACTACAATCTAAAAAGTTTTTCCATCTAATTATCCCAATCATGCATTGCAAATACGCTCTTTATGATTGCACACACAATGTTTCCCAGATGAACACAGTGCTGGACTTATTTGAATGTCTTAAAATTTTGAAATTGTGGAAAGCCTTGCTGTTCGAAAAAGCATTCCCCTGTTAGTTGATAAATTCTTATCAAATATTTGGTGGACATTTAATATTCATTGTGGGAGTAATTCAATGGTAAAATTATTTAGTTCCTGACTTTATAGATTTTAAAATTATTTCTTCATTTTTTTGCTTTAAGCCCCAAGTTAAGGTTCTAGCAATTGGTCATCGCTACACTTGATGCTTGATGACTCATGTCTGATTATTACTTTCCCAAGCAAGTCTGGTCCCATTGGTTTCATCATCACTCAAACTACACGATGCATGATGATAATAACCCAGAATAATGACAGCAGAGAGCTGTGGTCTCATTTACTGTGTATTCCAGGGCAATCACATTGAAGTGGGAACATTTTCGTTCTAATTTGTGTTTGAAATAAGTTTGCTCAGCTGTTTCTCTGTGCACACTTGCTATGCATGTTGAAAATGTGCAATACTGCTCAGGAATACTGTGCCTCAGTAGATATGAGGTACGATCTGTCTGTGACCGTGAACAGAGCGTATCAGTCATACAGTGTTGGGCTGGTACGCCATCTGAGAGATCTTTCGCCTCATTGCCTCTCGGTGCAGAAGAGCAACAGGGCAGTGGTCTGTCAGCAGATCATCGGTCTCCTGTGAATTTCATTTATTTCTTCTGCCTCGTCCCCTCCTGAGCATCCTCACAAAGCAATGCCTTTTGTTTACTGACATTGCCTCACTTTGATTGCCTGTTGCTATATATGAAGGACAACCTTTATTTCACCTTGCTGGGGTTATATAATGAAGAGTTGTGTGTGTGGTGCTTGCTCTGATGTTGCTTTTTCCTGGATTCCATTTCAGATTTTGGAAGATTAATTTCAATTAATTATTACTACTACTACTACTATTACTTTTAATTAAGTTTTTAAAATTTTATCCAGGAAGTCCATCAGTCTTTGGGTAAACGTTTCTATGCTTCTTCAAGGAAAAATTCTTCAATGTCAAATTATGTATGGCCGCTCGGCTCACTCCCTATACATCTCACCCGAAGAGCATACATGGGCATAAATGGATTCACACACCCAAAGAGCATGCATGTCCTCCACAAGTCTGTAATGAATTGATATCATTAATCTGCATTGAGGAAAAAAATTGAAATCGGGCTTTAACATATGGCCACATCCCTAAAATATACCTAACTAAATTTTATTCTGATCCCTCCGTGACTAATGAAAAAGTAGCAATTTTAGTTAATGTCCTCAGCAAGAACAAAAACAAAATGAGTGAGGTCCTAAGCCATCCCACCAAGCAGTCTAAAATGTTCTAATACTACTACGACAACTACTACTACTACTCCTACTACTACCACTACTACCACTACTACTACTATTACTTCTACTACTACTACTATTACTACTACTACTACTACTACTACTACTACTACTACTACTACTACTCCTACTACTACCACTACTACCACTACTACCACTCCTACTACTACCACTACTACTACTACTACTACTACTACCACCACCACTACTACTACTACTACTACCACTACTACTACTACTACTACTACTACTACTAATAATAATAATAATAATAATAATAATAATAATAATATTAATAATAACAACAACAACAACAACAGGATGACGTTATGGGGAAAATGTGGTCAGGGAATGGTTTGCCTATTTCAACAATTTGCTTCTGTAGTAAATTGTTTTCAGAAACTAATGTGAAATTAATTACCTCATTATTGGCAGTTTGGGCACCTGCAAGCACTTAAGTCACCTCACAGGAAAGAAGCTTTGAGAATATAATGTAGTACTTCTACTAATGAATGGTTGTACATTCAAAATATTCAGGTTATGAAAAGCTTCGATGGGAAACATTTTGTTACAAGATACGAAAACAATTAAGTTACGAAGGTCCCGTGTGGGGTAGCGACCACAGGGTCCGACATGGAGCCAGCCCAACTCGAAAACCGCAAGCTCCGGCCAGACACCGGAACCTGCTCGAAATGGGGTAGCTGGCACCAACAGAGTTTGAGCATGATTGTCAAAGCCCCTTTTTAATATTTTGATGAGTTATTGATACATGCAACTTTGCCCCTCGTTTGTCTAAGTTGTTTCTTTAGTTTTTTTTGTGTAAGTCACATCCTTATTAGTTTGTGCGCATACGTACAATTACTCTGCTGCCACTCGCAATTCCACCCGATTTGAAAATGTCTTTGCATTTATTATTCATTTTAATGACTGAGTACAATTCCTAAATATTTTTTGCATACACACATTTCATAGAAAATCAATTGATTGATTGATTGATTGATTGATTTGATAAGGGACAGCACATATTAATGGAGATATTTATATTCATGTAATGAATATATATGTAAATATGTAAGATATATTGGTATATATATTATAGTGTATATATATTATTGTATATATATATAATATATATATATATATATATATATATATATATATATATATATGTATATGTATATATATATATATATATATATGTATATATATATATAATATTGGTACACTTTCATAATTTTTAAAAGGTTTGGGGGTAGTATTAAAGATTGTGGAATGAATTATGCTAATTTAATCTAAAATGTACTTCTACCTACGAGAAATCCATGCTACAAAAACCACTTCTGGATCCATTTAATTTCGTTAGTAGAGGTACCATTGTAAAATGCATGAAAAAAATGGAACCAGCTACTGTCTCTGTGAGGTTTATGATCTGGAAAAGCCGTAATAAGCAGTAGATGGCACGATTGGAAGCTGAGAAAGAGAAATGGAGAGCAGTGCTGACACGTCTGATCGCAATTGCGCAGTCACTGGCAGTCTGGAACTTGGCACTCAAGGGACAGGAAGACACACTTTTCATATCATCCAATAGGATTTTTTAAGAGGTTGAACTCATGGCAAAGTTTTGCTTCATAATGAAAGAAGACTTTACCTGAGAGGAAGGTTCAGTCACACCGACTTGGTTACCATTTTTAAATAAGATAATTGATTTGTTGTCCAGCAAGTTTGTTTCAATACAATACAAACTGAAGATGAATAGGACGGCCCGGTGAGAGGGTGGTTAGCTCGTCGGCCTCACAGTTCTGGGGTTGAGGGTTCAATCCTAGGTCATCCTCACTGTGTGCACTTTGCATGTTCTTCCCGGGCTTGCGTGGGGTTTCTCCAGGTACTCCGGTTTCCTCCCACATGCCAAAACATACTTGGTAGTCTGGTTGAGCACTCTAAATTGTTCCTAGGTATGAATGTGAACGGGAATGTTTATCCGTCTCCCTGTGCCCTATGATTGGCTGGCCACCAATTCAGGGTGTCCCCCGCCTGGTTCCTGTAGTTTGCTGGGATAGGCTCCAGCACCCCCTGCGACCCTTGTAAGGATTGCCGGTTCAGAAAATCAATGAATGAATGATAGTTTTCTAATTTATTAGCTTCATTTACCCTTAATTCAGGGTAAATGGAAAATAAAACGATTACAAACAAAAAATTCTTACCCTTTTCCCTCATCTTTATTGAGGATAAAAAGTGCTGCAGAAATTATCTCACAACAGTTGAACACACAGGTCAGGTCACCAGAAGTGCACTGACAGCTCATGGGATTTGCTGACAATTTGGACCAACATTTGTATGTCATATGCAGCATTCACACATTACAGACACAGATATGCTTAAGTACGAGCACATTTAGAGACTGAAATTGATTTCAACATGCTTTTAGTACTAGGCTACAAAAGCATAGGTATGCAGTGAAGCAGAATTCATTCACTTTGGGAAAAATGTAAAGCCAGGCTGCACAGCAATACAGTTTTTTAATATCAAATGTCCCTCACAAAAAAATGTAACACCAACTGCTGTCGAGCAGTATTGTGTTGTAAAGAAAAATGTTCTGCTTCATTTATCACGAATGCAAAGTTCAACGACTTCATGAACAAACAGATAGGAATATTTGAGTAAAAATGTTTTATAAAAATGGAGCACAAGGACTCTATTCATCACCACAGACCATGAAGAGAAAAGAAAGGTTGAATATAAACATATAAACTGAAAAAAATGGAGCAATCTCATCTAATCTCATCTCATTTTCTCAACTGCTTTATCCTCATTAGGGTCGCGGGGTGTGCTGATGCCTATCCCAGCTCACTCCGGGCCAGAGGCGGGGGACACCCTGAATTGGTGGCCAGCCGATCGTAGGGCACAAGGAGACGGACAACAATGCACACACACCCATACTAGGGGCAATTTAGAGTGTCCAATCAGCCTACAGGGCATGTTTTTGGAATGTGGGAGGAAACCAGAGTACCCAGAGGAAACCCACGTAGGCCCGGGGAGAACATGCAAACTCCACACAGGTGGACGTGACCTGGATTTGAACCCAGGACCCCAGAGCTGTGAGGCCGGCACTCTAATCACTCGCGTCACCAGGCCGCCCGAAATGGAGTAATAATAATAATAACAATAATAATAATAACAATAATAATAATATGGTTCACCTTGTTATAGCACAAGTGGCAGGACAGAGCTGATTGGTTGATGTCTACAAGAAATAAGGTTAATGGGGAAAGGTGGAGCAAACGAGTGAGGATTATACACGCAAAGCAGGAGAAAAAGGAAGATAACCGAAAAAAACAAACAAAAAAAACTAGAGGAGCACTTTTGGAGAGCAGACTTCTGTCTAAGCAGACACATTCAAAGCATCAACATATGAACGCTGTGATCTTTGACCCTATGTTTTCTCATCATAGCACCTACTCTTGCAAATTTGAGTCAAATAAGACATTATCAAGGCGTTATCAAGTTGATGCAAAAAAATTTTTCTGACCTCTTTCCCCTTTACCATAAATAAACTGACTTCGGCTTATCCCCCTTAATGTCAAAACACAAACATATTGGGAATGTTTCATAACAAGCCCTTCTTTTAGTATTCGGTTATTTTGTACATTAACAAAGACAAACAGGTGGAAAAGGCATGTAAATAAGATAAATAAAAGACAGGGTAATAAGAAAACAACACCAGTCATGAAATCAACTAAGTGGTCAATTCTTTGCCTACCATGTTCCAAATGATTGCATTCTCTCAATGACTCTCCCAAATATTGCTTGACTCTGTCCTCACTTCTACATTTTATTTTGTTGTCACTTCCTCTGGGCTGTGAACCATAGTACAAGGTCACAAATCCAAGCAGCGGAAATGAGTCTACTCTGCGGGTTAAGGAGCAAACTCACCCTGGAGGGATACTTCATTTTCCGTCTAGTCAATTTAAGTGTGAGTGCTAGGCTAGTTCAGGGGTTAAGCCGAGGTTGTTCAAAGCTGGTTAGCCACAAACTTACTTTACAGCAGTTCATAGCATACCAGTATCATGCCCTGGAGGTGGAACCAATTAAGAAACAACACGAGGATATTGATGTGACCTTCTCCAATGCTGGACTAAAATCATTGGGCTCATCTCATGTCTCCAATTGCAACTTCCTAGATACATGCTAACCTCTTCCAAATTACAATGAAGACGTGAGCATATTGACAGAGGTGTGGAAGAAGTGAGACAATGCTTCCTCCATAACATCATCTAATGGAAATGGCAACTGCCATAGTTGATGTGTTTCACAAGCTGGTCTGGAAACAATGCTCTGCTTAGCAAACTTTTCACTATAACTCAAAATGTACAATATTTTACCAAAAGTATAATTACCATAACCAAAAAATATTGAGTTAATGCCTTATCTTTTTGTTGGTATAAAATTCACGTGAAATGTAAAGAATGCTGTAGCGCAGGGGTGGCCAAATTCGGTCCTCGAGAGCCGCTATCCGGTCTGTTTTCCATGTCTCCCTCCACCAACACACTTGAATCAAATAATCAGGATCGGTATCAATCTTCTGGATGGCTTGCTGACGAGTTGGTCATTTGATTCAGGTGTGCTAGAAGAGGGAGATATGGAAAACACACAGGATAGCGGCCCTCGAGGACCGGAGTTGGCCACCCCTGCTGTAGCGCTTCACAACCTTTGATGATGGATAGTGGCTGGCATTATTAAGGAACTATTAAGGAACCATTAAGGAACTATAACCCCCGCAGACAATACATAAAATCTAGCCTGTGTGTATTTTAATGACTTGGGATGATGATTAATATGGTGCTGTGAAAACAACTTCTCAGTTACCCATAGCATTTTAGGTGGAGGAACATTGCATTTACGAGACTTGAGGCTAACCCTTTATTACTGTCTTAATTTCACTTGACACTTAACTTAGGTTTATTAGTTCTATCTATTCTTAATTTACTTGAATGTAAATAAAGGTATTTTAGGTAAAGAAACAAAACAGGTTATTTTTAGCTTGATGTTATACATTCTATTGTCTCTTTCACCTCTCTGTTACTGAAATCAATCCTTTATGTGCGAGTCTGCATGTGTGTTATCTTTGTGTATGATGATGATATATTGGTTTACAGAGTCAGCAATCTGTGTAATGTGTCTTGGTTGTCAGTATCTTGATTACGTAGCATGTTCACAAGTTTGATGCTGGAAAGCTTTTAAAGGCTCTCAGTCCCTTTTGCATGTCAGGTGTCCTACATATCCCATGTCTACAACCCTTCCAAGAAAAATCATTTTTCATATCTGAATCTGTCTGTTTTTAATGAAAGGACTAAAATGTATTTACTGTGTATATGTTTTGTTCTTCTTCAGGGATATGCACTGCTTGTCATAGTGGCAGTTAAACTACAGACTATCCTCGCTTACTTTGGCAAAGACATAGGAACAACCTGGACAGGTCACCAGGCAGACCCAGTCTAAATACAATACTGTCCTGAAAAAGTATATGCTGAGCTTTTCTTTTCTGAGATCTAAGCAACATTTAATCTCCATAAAATCAGAGAGTGAATTGTGCAATTTCAAATTCTACACTAAGTCTAGTTTTGGTGCATGCTAATGTAGTTTACTATATGTTAAAAAGCACTGTTTTTACATCCAAAGCAGATATTGCAAAATAGATGTACTGTCTGATTTAGTGTTGGGGAGAGTGAGAAATAACTATTACATTTGACAGCATACAAATGAATGGTTACAAGGGCAGCAACAATATTTATAACCATGAACTGGTTGGGCTTAAATAGTACTGTTAAGATTTGCTGGTGTCACGAAGGACACAAGAAGAAATTTGTACTGAAGGAGTCTTGGCAAAGCTTCAATACATTTAAAGGTGAGCACTGAGGAACTGTCCTTCCTCAGTGGGTGCAAGCTGACCTATAATCACTTATAAAAGTAAATTAGAAGAGAAGGCTTCACAAGATTGTGTAACCTATTTTTTAACACTACAATTGACATGTTTTTAGCTGAGCTCCCATTGTTGAGGAGACAATAATAGCCAACCAAACACACTGTATGACATGACAAACTTTCATTGTAAGGCTTACAACAGCCTAACTTTAAATGGAGTATGCAACAAAATGAAACACATCAGGCTTTTTTTTCGTGACAAAGATGCATTAATCTTTCAAAGATAAGTATTTGCTTCTGTTGTTCAAAAGCAAGGAAGACCAAAGAGATTTTTTTTTTCTTCCTCATTTTCATACAGTGTTATCACACTCCGTACTTCTCCAATTTCTTTTTGTCCTTATAATGAAATTGGAAAATAACATGTCAGGGACTACTTAGAAAATGTTGTATTTCATTATTATTTATATTCCTTTTTTTCGGCTATTGCATCTTCTGCATAGCAACAGTCCATGTCTATGTTGTGAAAGCTCGCCAGGTAAATATTTTCTTAAGACAGAGAGGTTCAGCAAAGAAAGAAATGAGTCTGAAAATATTATAAATCTGGAACAACTGTAAATGAAATGGAGATCAATGGCAGAATCTATTTACCGGATGAAAAACTACAACAGATTTAGTTTGATAAGTGTCTTCATAAATCATCCAAAAAGTATTTTAATGAGTAGAATCTCGACAGGTTGAATAAACATCTGGCTATTTAGCACAAATAGTCTGCAAACCATAGTACAAAGCGGAAAGCAATCCCCAATCAATCCCCAACATTGTGACACCATAGAACAATTATTTGATTTACAATTCAAGAACATCTGCTGGATAGTTATTTAGGGGCATTAGAAAAAAAGGAAAAATGATGGGGTAGACAGGATGATTAAGTCATTAAACAAGAAGGAATTTCTAGTGTGTGAAAATGATACGGAGTTGGGTCAGTAAATCAGATTGGCTCTTCTAAAACAGATGGTGTCTGTTTTTACTTTTGGCTATGTCAGGTAAAATAAAAGTGTGTGTATGTGTGTGTGTGTGTGTGTCTTTCTATGCAAAACACACAAATATTCATTAAATGATATATTCAATAAATTCTTCAAGCACCAAGGTTGGCTGTATGGTATTGAAAAAGTGGTCCGGCCTGGGGTCACTGTCTTCTAACCTCCCCGTTCACCGGCGACTACAACAAAAGTGTGTGTGTGTGTGTGTGTGTGTGTGTGCGTGTGCGTGTGCGTGTGTGTGTGTGTTTCTATGCAAAACAACCTTAGCCTAGCTATTGATATTGTTGGTCTCAAATTAGGAAAATATCATACTGATAACATTGATCCAAACACAACAAGCTCTTCAGAGGTATGCAATTGTGGACTTTATTTTGTTGAAACTTATATTTATATTCAGATTAAATGAAATGAATAATCATTTTTACCCATACAATTTATTGTTAATCGAAAGGGTTTAAATAGAGCAATGTTTCTCAGCCGTTTTTGTGAATCTTGTAGTTTTAAAATATGGACTTAGTGTTCATGATATTTCAACTTTAATTTCGTGATATTACAATTTTGCTCGCGCGATACTACAATGTATGCCTTCGTGGCAGGTAATTTCCCTATGTCATACCTGACCATCGCTCATGGCACACTAGTGTGCGAGCGGTTTGGAAACACTGACATAGAGAAATGAGACTTAATACCTAGAGTTATGTTTTTTTGGTAGGGAAAGCTTACCCCGTGTGGTTCTGCCCTCCAAAGTTTTCAACTCAAAATATGATGCCAAAGTCCAAAAGGAGCCCCCTGTTGTTCTTGAGCATGAAGGCCATGTCAGCTCTCCAGAAGGTCTCTCCAGCAGGTTAAAGCATTCACTCCTGGAGTCAAGCAACGTATTTAACCAGCAATGTGACCCTGGTCTGTTGGCCATACGGTTTTCAGATCTGTTTGTTGTCACCTGTCAGGGAATTGTGCACCTGCTGGTGCAGCATCTGGCTCTATGACATAGAACCTCACACACCAGCAGGATTTCATTACTCTGCAATTGTGTTTCCGCTCCTTATGAGAGGAGATTTAGCAACCTAAAAGAAAGGAAAAAAGTAAGAAAAAGTTAGGCATCTAAAGACAACCTTTAAACATTCTTAATTGTGGTCAAAAAAGTACAATCGCAACCTTCTCAAAGGCGTTATGTTGTGAAAGTAACCCTTTTCAAAAATGAGTCTAGTAAGATAATATAGCCATGACAAACTATAATGGACAACAGCTCCTGGAACGAATCATATTTAATATGTCCCTGACCTTGCTTGGATTGAGTTTGACCATTTGGCAGGCTTTTTTTCCCTTTTTTTTCTTCTTTTTTTATTTCTACATACAACTTAAACTCAAGATTATACAATGTTGTTCATAAACATTATCATTAATACTGATCATGCGATAAGTGATTGGCATCAAATAAAGGCTCTTTATGGATCCTGAATTACAATGAGTGTGACACCCCTGGGAGACACCAGAGGACCAAAAGAACAAAAAAAGCGTTTCCTACCCTGTAATCAGCTTCCAACCAAGCCAATATATTGGGCCATCTTCGTTTAACTACCTCATTGATTCACATTTTCCCTTTCATCAATTGGGATGATAAGAGAGCAAAGCGAGAATATCCCTCAATTGAAATTCTGTTTTGGAATTGTACTCAGGTCATAGTGATGACACCTGACATTTAATCGAATTGTGGAAGAAAGCGTGGTTACTGAGGGCTTTGAACTTCCATCTTCACAAACTTTGATGAAGACACAGCAGGGTTGAACGAATTGAACGACGATGGCATGCTGACTCTGAAAGAAAAGCAATTCTCCAAGTGAAATTACTTGATTTGACAGCTTACATTTTCTCATCTAATAGAGTGAACACAATAGGATATCAAGTTTAGTAGACAAGAAAATTTGGCTCCATTTTACAATGTATGGCCTGGAAACAGGTCTAAATGTCATTGTCAAAAAGTTTGCTGTACCTATTCTCTTCAGCTGTCGCACACAAAGGAAAGGGGACATTGGTGGCGCTGGCTAATCCAAAGCATTGTCTGACCTAACCTTTGCTGGTAAACTGAGACATATGTGAAACTTAAACTGCCTCTAAATGGTAAAAAGGTAAACCTGCTTTGACACATAGAGTGAAGGGGAAAGTGTATATATATATATTTGAAATGTAAAACGAAAAATGAAACTTGAATTTCTGCTTACGTGATTTGGTCATAAAAGCGCCTGCTCAATGTGCTTCTCTACTGCTATTAATTTTTTTCTAATGGTACTTATGTTATACTACAACACTTTTGGCCTGTCCAGTGAGGGGTCACCACAGCGAATCATTGTTTTTTCCACATCACCCTGTCCCTTTCATCGTCCTCCCCTACACCAGTCCTCCCTTACCACATCCATGTATCTTCTCCTAGGTCAGGGGTCGGCTACCCAAAATATTGAACGAGCCATAATGGACGAATCGGACATAGGCTTTGTCATCATCATTGACTCGACAAAAGGCCTAATTGTCATCATACCCAGAAACTGTGTATGACAAAATTGGTAGTGCTTCTCCTTAAGGTGCATTTTCCTGGCAAAAGACCCAAATAAGTGATAATTTCGGACTTGTAATTTGGCATTCTGCCGTGATGGATACATCGCATCACCCCCCGAGCGGATCACTTACCTCTCACTGTCTTTCACTTACCTTCAGTCAGCCAGTAGTAGGCAGATCACCGCCCAACGTCTATTCATATTACCTCACCCCGAAGTTATTACGCAGAAAGGATTGTGTGTCATGTTACCGCAAGTTTAGAGTCCTGATGGATGTGGGAAAAAAACTGTCCTTAAGCCTATTTGTCCGTACTTTGTGGGACCTATAGCATCTGCCAGAAGGCAGCAGCTGGAACAGATTGTGACGAGGGTGGTATGGGTCCCCGATGATGTTCCTGGCTCTGCTGAGGTATCGAGGGCTGGCAATGTCTTCCAGTGAGGGCAGAGAGAAGCCGACGATCTTCTGGGCAGTGTTAATCACTTTCTGCATGGCCTTTTTGTCTGCTGCCGTGCTTCCAGCGTACCACACTGTGATGCAGATGCAGTATGCCTGGAGCCAAAAAAATAAAAGCAGTATATAAGCCTTATAATGAAAGCAACACATACTGTATGTATTCATATTAGCCTACTATCAAAAACATCATGATCATTCATGAGTCAATGTTTATTTCCCCCATAGTGCATTGTGTAAAGGATGACACATCACATGACAGCTCTGCTGTACAATGCACAAGTTTAATTTTATTACAATATTAATGTATTAGGTTTCGTTGCTTTGATGAAGCCTCGTGATGTAGAGGTTCACTCGCCTGACTTTGGTGCAGGGAGACGCGCGCTCGATTCCTGCTGCTGGCGGTATGATTGTGAGTGCATAGGGTGGTTTGTCTCTCTGTGTGCCCTACGGCTGACTGGACACCAGTCTAGGGTGTAGTCTGCCTTTTGCCCAAAGTCAGCTGGGTTAGGCTCCAGCAACCCCCACTACGTGTTCAAGGGTGTGCGGAATGGAAGATGAAGGAATGCTTTGATGAAATTAAAGAAATTCAATTTTTGATCATATCTCACTTTTTCTCTCTTTCTCAACTGGCAAATCTGTTTCCATATGACTATTTTTGTTATTTGACAACTTCCTACTACAGAGTGAATATTCAGGCAATCCTTCCGCATTGACAATGAATGCAAATGATCTGGTCGAAGACACATTGAATGCTCTGTTCTCCTCATTTATTTTTCCCTTTTCCCCTTCGGATATATGGCCCATCACAACGTGTGTCGCAGGATATGACAAAAATGTTTGTTGACAAAAATATTAAAATTTAATATTTATTCTGCACATTCTTAAAGCATTGGAAAACATTAAGAATGTTTTTGTCATGTTTGTCCTCCTACAGAAACCATATCAAAATAAAAATATATATTTTCCTTCTCCATTTTCAAACATTTTTACAAAAGCTCCTAGGAGCTAAAGAGCCATATGCAGCTCCAGGACACATGGCCTCCGTCACTTGGTCGACCGCTACCACTGTTCACTGGCAGTTACACACTCAACACCCTTTTACCATTATAGTCTTTCTCTGAATCTCCAAAATGTCTAACCTTCACTATCCCTCTTGTTGTCTCATATCTCATATCAACCCGGTCACTTGTAAGGAGAACATCAGCAAGTTCATCTCCACTACTTCTAGCTCTGCCTCCTGTCTTTTCCTCAGAGCAACTGTCTCTAAGCCTTACATCATGCCTGGCCTAACCACTGTTGTTTAGACCTTTCCCTTCATCGTCGCGGACACTCTGCTATTACGTAACACACCTAATACTTTCCTTCAGCTTTTGCACCATGCATGCAGACGATTATTTTCTTCCTTTGCACATTCTCCATCATCCTGCACTATTGACCTTAAGTACTTGATGTCTTTTACCTTCTTTACATCTATTCTTGTAACTTCTCAGTTCGCCCTGGGATCTTCTCATTTACAAATATGTATTCTGTTTTCCATTACAATGACACAAAATCATGTATTTAAAAAAAACAAAAAAAGAACCAATATTGATTTTAGAATTGTTCTATATACTTATATTTTGTGATCTGACAACAAGAACACATAGATCTTTATTTTTATGATGTATTAATCAATGCATATAGCGGCATATCTCAAAAAGAAATGCAATGGTGGGGAGACAATAGCAGGCTCATACGAAGATAACTCCCACATAATCCTGCAAGAGGAAAGCAGGTTTTTATTTTTCTATTGATTTATATATTTATTTTTAGATTTCCATTCAAATTTTACAGGCTTGTTTACAATCTTGTTTAGTGTTTCAAGACAATTTTGCCACTTTACAGGGTTTTTTTATGGTTAGGTGTCCAGAATTTCAATCAACAGCAACAAAAGTACTTTTATTCTAGTATTCTAACCACTATTGTTTTTGTTAACAATGAAAATACTTTGTTGATGAACATTTTTTCAGGATGATAAGGAGCTAAAAATGTCTCACGGGTGACTGTACCATAGTAACATAACATAATATACACAATTGCAAGTTTTCATCTGAAGTGAAATGAAAATGAACATGGGTTTTTGTCGTATGTTCACAATGCGTGACATTTGCTTGTTGTCCGTATTGTTAGTCAGCTTGCATCTTGTCCTTATTTTGCATCACTCGTATGACATTCACTGCCACCTTCCCCAGGGACAATGCATCCAAAAGTGTGGTTTTCATTTTATACTTTATTTTGTAGCATTGTTTGAGTCTAAGGAGGCATGGTGGAGAGTGGTTACCACGTTCGCCTCAGAGTTCTGAGATCAAGTGTTCAATCCCTGGTGGGTTCCAACCTTCCTATGTGGAGTTTACAGGTTCTCCCCGTGCTCCTCACCTTGTGCGCTGCGACTGGTTGGTGACCAGATCTCTCTTGCCTACTGCACCCTGCAACCCTTGTGTGAATGAGAAATGAATGACTGAATGTTTACTAAGTCTATTGAGAGGCAAGAGAATCCTGATGGCCCACCAGGTTTATAAGGAACTGGGAGAAAACTATTTTTTCAAAAGGAAACACTTGCAAAATGACTTTTATAGTTTCTATGAAACATAACATACTTTTGTGGGACAGAAGAAAATAAATGTAAGAGAACCTTTAGCCTCACTCACTCATCTGAGTCATGTATTTCAAGATGATCATTGTATGTGCTAATTTTTCTGTGCATCACAGTTTGGAAATGTATATCCTCATTTATTCAGAATGTGATGCAAATTTGTTCAATTCAAAAACAAATTGAATTGAGCTGTTTTTACCTATAAGTTATTTCAGATTTAGTGCAATTGCCTACGATGTCTCCACCAAATCACTACTTTTCTCAAGTGTATTCTTCACAGAAGTTCTAATTTCCCTTTTAATCTAAATTCCTTTGCTCCTGCTCAAATGACTACTCTGAACACCGAGCTGAATCTGACCTCTACCGCTGTGAAGCATAGACAGGGAACAGGATCTTTTTTTCCACGGAGACATCAGTGTGCACATTGCCTTGAGCTCAGACTTGACAAGATATAGCTTCTCCTTCTCTGAAGGAAAGTTATCCCTCGTATACATCTCTGCTGACAAGACCCTGTACTACCTGTGGGAGTGCCAAAAGCCTTGACTTCTGCAAGCCATTTATCCTGTTCTTTACTGCTCACGTTGTTCTCCACTGGAGCTTTATTATTCACAAAGGAAGCTGACCATCTTGACATCCTCCGTCTTCTTTCAGCCATGGCCAATTTTGTGAAAGTCATTGCTAAAACTTGGTTTTCTCATGTCACTCCCTTTGGATTTTCAGTTTGTCTTAATTACTTTGGAATTGCTGGGACTGCTCGCTCAAGCACCCAGTCGTGCACATATTACAACTCAAAATACTAATTAAATCATCAGTGTTGAAAGGTCATTCATAAAATCACTGGATAAAAACAGGAACCATGAAAACGTCGTCACTGTGTGCAATATTTAACCATCAAAGTTTGTTCTGTTCTGATTAGTGGTCACAGAAGGATGATAGTGTTTTGGGGTTACAGACGTAAAAATAGGGTTTCTAATTAGTTTGTAAGGACAGAGCAAAATATTAGGGGGGACATGCATATTTATATATTTTTATTGTCATTTTTATTTCTTTTTTTCCCAGATGGCACAGTTCACGCGGCAGCCAGTGACAGTAGCTCTGTCCACCCTTATGTTTTTCGTGTTTTACAGCCCTTCTATCTTTTTTTTAATTACATTTTAATATTTATTAATACATTGCTTTTTACTTTACTTTGTACTTTTTACTTTAATGTTTTTACAACTGTCCTTGTTCTGTTACCCTGACGTCTTTCTGCTACTTCTTTTTTGGAACCATTCAGCCATGCCTACGCTGTCATACACTGCTTCAGACCAACCATTCCATCATGGAATAAGATGGAAGAGCTGTCGCCGCTTACCAGGCCGGAAACAGAGTCGAGAGCTTCTACTCTGCTACTGTTGTCTTCAGCTCCAGACTACTGAGGAACTGTGCGGATAAGCTTGGAAGAGTGACTCTGCATATTCTCTACCTCAGTCCCAGTCTACAGAAGTTCCCCATCTTGTGGAAGACTTCCTGTGTGTG
This sequence comes from Stigmatopora argus, assembly GCF_051989625.1. Classification (NCBI taxonomy): domain Eukaryota; kingdom Metazoa; phylum Chordata; class Actinopteri; order Syngnathiformes; family Syngnathidae; genus Stigmatopora; species Stigmatopora argus. The sequence goes on along the minus strand of NC_135395.1, from coordinate 6,683,679 downwards.
GTTCCAGTTTTATCCAACTTTACAACGTATTTTTCTTGAGTCTGTATCCGTTTTTGCTACCGCAACCAAGATGGCGCCGTTCAAGTGGCAGCTGGTGGCAGTAGCTCCGTCCACTCTTGATCGTTTTGTTTTTGCTGCTTTTCTGTCTTAATGATTTGATTTGGTGATTCTTAATGATCCCATTTACTTTCCTCTGTTTTGTACTTTGTGCTTTGTTGTTCTGCGGCCTTTGCGACTGTACTGTCTAACTTGTAACTATGTTTTTTTCTGTATCTGCATTCCCCCTTTCTCGCTACTGTCACAATGAAATTTCCCGAATACGGGATGAATAAAGTTATCCAATCCAATAATTAGCCAACACGCTCCCTTGCTATTGTTCAAACAATAAACTAGACACATGAAATAATGATAATAAATCCTTTTCAATTTTGGAGGCTGGTGTTATGTTTTTTGGAGCGTGAGCAGTGGTAGGACCCAATTGGAGAGAAGCAGGTAGAGATATGTGGTGAAGGTGCACTAACAAAACTTTAATACTTCCACAAAGTTATCAAAAGAACAAGGACTTCAAAAACAAAGAACAAAACCAAACCATGCAAGGAAACGAGGAGCACAAGAGAGCACATGGAAACACATGTGCACAAGGCGATCTGACATGGACTGACAATATACAAGGTTTCAATAGACATACATGGGTTGATGAGACAATCAGAAACACCTGGGTCACACAAGATGCAGTCAGCCGGTGATCCAGAAGGTGCGGGGCAAAGGACAGGTGAACTCAATGGGCAATCACAGGGAAGGGTCAAACAGGGGAAAAAAATCCAACAAAACCAATCCCTAATAGCCAGTAACTCTTGGGATAGTTCATTCTTGTATTCTGTGTCCTTCATTATGTATACTGGCTCTTATATACCCTCCCACAATAAGTAATCATCTTATCATTATTCTTAGGCCGCAGTTTGATGATTGGCTTTTTAGTCGTGTCATGGGACCTGCAGTTTCATGTCTTGGATATTTGGGTGAAGAATGGGGTTGGCGCTGTAAACTGATAACGAACTGGTTGTAAGTTGGCTTTGGGGTTGGTGGCGGACACCCGTCTAGCCTGGCAGTCCCCTGCCAGAAGCATCTTAAAATCCAATCTCCGCCAGAGTTTTTCCAGTGTCCAGGGTGTGGTGGGGTTCATTGAGTCCATGGGGCTTATATTATGTAGCCGGCCAAAGTAAGCTGCGACCATGCTTGTTGTGGCACAATCCCGGAAAGCGATGGTGGACACCAGCTGTGAGGGATGCCGTAAAACTGAGGAGTCCTGTTGGGTGTTTTTTTTCCCTGCAGAACTTTGGAAGAAGCTGATTGGTACCAGTTGATCAAGTGGCACGTGTCTCTGGTGGTCATTGAGGCAAATATCCAGGCATGGTGATACAATGAAAAATAAATCCCGGACAGTTTCATTGAAATCCAAATGGTCTTTGAAACTGTTTCAAATAACATTTGGATGAATGGGCTCTTATCTGGTTACCTGGATTCATATTGCATTACAAAAGGCTTTGTAACCTTTTTCACAATGATGTCAACTAATTAATTTTACATCTCTTCTTGAAAAATTTTAATATTGTGTTCCGAACAATAGTTTTTGATAGCATTCATTGACCTTCTCAGACAGCTTGCGTGTGTGTTTGTATGAATGTGCATGTGTGGCTGTAAATGCTCTTGTTCACTGTGTGAATGAAGCAATATTGTAAAAATGCTTGCTGTACCATGCAGGAAAAATGGCGCCAATTTAATCTTCTCAAAGCTCTATTAAAACCTTATAAAGCAATGTGTTCTGAAAGTGAAGATGGGTCAAAAAGGTTAATGTAAGGTCATTGTCACTCACAGTATATGGTAGAGGGATTTGCCTCTAAAAAGTTTACAAAAGGTCACTGTCTTTTTTTGCACGGTAGCTGAATTGCAGCCTTTTAAACAATTTCACCGAAATCATCCTAGACTGAATGACAACTCGACAATGTGGTGCTCCCACCTGAAAATGCTCCCTCCCTTCCGTCTCTTTCGTCATTACCTCTATGCCAGAAGGAAGACAGATTGCATATCGAAAACAGAATGAAGCTAAGGATTAATTTTAAGCATGAACACACAGATGTTATCTACCAAGGACCACATCAACACAAAGGAAACAGGTTTGTTTGTGTGTTTGAGAGTGAGAATGTGTAAACTAGCGTTGTCAATGCAGCATATATATATATATATATATATATATATATATATATATATACATATATATATATATATATATATATATATATATATATATATATATATATATATATATATATATACAGATATATATATATATATATATATATATATATATATATATATATATATAATATATTTTAATATGCAATTAGCCCTGCTGCCTCGTGGTGTAGAGGTTCACTCACCTGACTTCAATGCGGCCAGGCTTGCGTTCAATTCCCGCTGGTGGTTGTATGATTGGGAGTGCGGATGGTTGTTTCTCTCTGTATGCCCTGTGACTGACTGTCTGGGTCAGACCGGGGCAATTAATTCCACAAAGGGCCGCAGTGGTTGCAGGTTTTTGTCCCAACCCATAAGAAGAAACCTTTCCACCAATCTGGAATTTTGGAACTGCAATTCAGGTGCTTCTTGTTTCAGCAGAAATGAATGATATCTAATTTGTTAAACTGTCTGCGCTGGATCGGTCGGAACAAAAACCTGCACACACAGCGGCCCTCGAGGACCGGATTGCCCAGGTCTGGTCTAGGGTGTAGTCTGCCTTCCGCCCGAAGACAGCTGGTTAAGTTCCAGCAACCCCAACAACCTTTTCGAGGATGGACGGTATGGAAGATGAAAGAATGAATGAATGAATATATGGCCCCATCAATCTCTCTCAGGCTAATCTAAACCACACACCTTCTTTACTTGCCAGCCAACCCATATTGACGAAGCCCTAGCCAATCTCCACGTCATCAAAATCATGAGTTAGAAAGGAAATTACAGTATGTTCGAATTACTCATGAATGTGCATGTTTTTTTTATTTTTCTTAAATGCGATATTTGGGTTATCACTAATCTAAGGAAGGCGGCTTGTGAATAAAACTCATTTATTGATTCATCTTCCAAATAGCCTATTCTTACGAAGGTCGCGGGTGGCTGGAGCCTATCCCAGCCAACTTATGTACAGTAGGCAGGGGAAACCCCTTGGTTGGTGGCCAGCCAATCGCAGGCCACAAGGAGACAAGCAACCATTTGAACACACACTCAGGCCTAGGGACGATTTGGAGTGGTCAATCAGCTACCATATATGTTTTGGGGATATGTACCTTGAGAAAACCCATGTTGGCAAGGGAAAAACTGCTACTGAAGACTGCAACAAAATATATTTTGATCCAAATTCCAAGCCACCTGATGGGCTAGGTGTTCAACTTCGGTACAGGCAGCCGTGGGCTCGATTCCCGCTGGTGGCAGCTTGATGGTGACTGCGAATGGTCATCTTTCTCTCTGGGTGCGCTACTGGTGACCAGTCTAGAGTATAGTCTGCCTTTTGCTTCAAGTCAGCGGGGATAGCCTCCAGCAACCCCCACAACTCTTACAAGTTCAGTACAGAAGACCAATGAATGAAAAAATAGAAATGCCATTAGTTGCCTTTGTGAGTCGTTGGAATTGCTCTCTGTGTGAAAAAAGGATAACATTGGGACAGTTCAAGTTTTTCATCGCATGTCTTCAATTACTTTCTGCAAAAACAAACATGCAGTTATCTCACATTTGTATTTTTTCTGATTCATCTGAAAAAATATAAGTGTACACTTGCACCCCACATATACAGTATGGACAGTATCCATTGGACACACACATGTCGCTGCCCTCTAGAGAGAATAGACTGTATTGTATGTTGAGCCTCAAAGCCCTAAAGCAATTCCCAATCTTTCTGTAGCAGTTCATTGATCGATGTGTTCATTTTTGGAGAAGGTCCAACACCCCAATCAGAGATTTTACATTTCTCTTCTACATTTTCCGACTAGAATAATCATCTATTTTTCTGTCTTAGTACTTTCCATCTCTTTGCCTGGTGCATCTCAAGTTTTTTTTTAAGATCCCTGCACTCAGAGAGTGATTTCATCCTTCAGTGGGCCATGAAAGCTTTTTATAAGTACATTGCCACAGCCAGTGCATTAATCGTCTCAGATATATTGATTTGGCTGTTCTGTTGTGCAAGGCAGCGTATGGAAGGAGAGATGGGAGGAGACAATAAGACTGATATACAAGGAATGGGCAATCGAATCGGGGGAGAACTAGAGCAGTAGAATCTGGTAATTAGACTTCCATAAAGAGGTAGTTTAAATCTCAGTCATGCATACTTCTGTCTTGGAAGAAAGCTAGTGGGGTAAAACAGATATGAATTAATCAAATAAAACGTTTTTTTTAAATGCTAGACTGCGGCAAGAGAAGTTCATGTATTGAACTAGAAACATTCATCACTGTCAGCTATCGTAAGGTGCTGGGGGAAAAACAGGTGGTGAAAGTCAAATGTGCACTAACAAAGTTCTATTCATTTACACGAGTCTAATGACAAAACAAAACAAAACAAAAATCAGTGCGCCAACTGCTGAAGAAAACTAGTCAGTAACAAAATTGATAATCAATACTTTCTCACAAACAAGGGTGGGAATGTGTGGTCTGTACAGCTAGTCATTTTTATTACACAAAGGTAGAAACACAGCACTCAATTGGTTTTTAAATTGCTAGAGAGAGAGAGTTCTACGCTTTTATCACAACTAACGACTTTTTAAAAGGTTTTCTTCAAAAAGACCATTAAGCAATCCCGGCCGGCTCATTCAGCTTCAGATGTTGTTAAAGTCTAAAACCAATACAAATGACTGCAGTTTTTCTAACATTACATTTACTTCTCCTAGTAACTTGATAATAGGGTGGAGTAGTTGGTGAGAAATAATTGATATTCTGGCATCAGCTCTTTGATCGACATTTTCACAGGTTCCAGGCTGTAAGATTTAGACTTTAATTTGGGAGGCATTGTTTCTTTATTAAAAAAATTCCCATTATTTTTTTACTACAACTACAAGATTTTAGAAATGCATTTTCCTCCAAAAGCTTGAAGCGCTGTAGAAAAAGAGATGGACAAACATTGATTGAAATGATGTAAGCCTTGCAGCATAGTTGAAGGCGTTGCAGCAGAGTAGAAATTAGAGTTCAAACTCCTGATCAAACCAAATCTTTCTGACAAAAGAGATGCCTGGTATTGAAATGTAGCCTTTTAGTGTTCCAAGTGAATTCAATATCTGGAAATAAAAGTCCATCAGAAAGGCTGGAGTGTACGTCAAAGGCAAAGCATTTTTGCTGTTTTAGCACAGAGACAAATTGACATTCTTCATAACTGATGACTGAACAAAGGGGGTTGGACTAAGGCTTGATTACACAATATTTGGGTCAGTCTGCTATCAGAGCTTTGTCGAGTCAAAACAATACCCTCAACCAGTGTAATAACTTTGCAGTTTATATAACTGTTAATATATCCATAACAGCAATAGACGGCGGAGCCAGGGTAAAACACGTGTAGCTCTTTATTGCCACTATCCAACAACTACACACACACACACAAACCGGACACACAACACTACTACTTCCGGGTTACGCTGCGCTACCCCACGGCTCCAGGTGGCGTGGTTAAACACACTTCCATAACCCGAGGCAACTATCATTATCAATATATTACACTCCTCCCCCTTTAACTATGAAGTTCCTATTTAGACTTAGCACTCAACTCCAACAATTATCTTTGCCTCATTAACTTTTTATAATTTTACTTCTCAACTTGTAACTAAATTATTACTGCTAACACAACCATTAGACTCAATATTCCAGTCTTTGACATTTCAATCTCAGGAACTCTTTTCACATTTTTGTATGAACAGGAACTCTTTTATTTTAGGAACGACGTTCCTCACAACTGACCGATCACAACTTCAGTCGCTTCGGAGGTGCTCTATCTCTCACTGGGTACCTGCGCCCACACACCTCTGGGGAACTGACTGCTCGGTTGTCAGGTGTAACTGTCTTGTCACAGGCCACTGAGCCTGGTGAAGATGTTACACGTGTCTCTTCAGGTGAGTACGGGCTACCACCTACTGCTCCAGGTGTGCCTTTCCCCCCCACATCTGCGTGAACCACCACAGGGTACTTGTTTGTGATGTCCAGCTGCTCATCCGGAAGCTCCAATGTCTCTGGTCTGGACGGTTGGTTGTACAGCAGATGATCAATGTGGATCGAGCGTCGGCTCACACCATTCCACACCAGGTAGGTGACTGGTCCGAGTCTCTTTTCCACTGTTCCTTTTGTCCACCTCTCCTTCCCTCCACGGAAATTCCGGATCAGAACTGAGTCACCCTCAGACAGATGTCTCAGCTTGGAGGTGGTTCTATCATGATAGTGTTTCTGCTTCCCTTGTTTTGCTTCCACCACTCGAGCGAGATCTGGTTTCAGTAAGCTGAACCTGGTCCTGATTTGACGTTTTAAAAACAGTTCCGCTGGTGTACATCCTGTAACAGTGTGCGGTGTACTCCTGTATGCTATCAGGAAGTTAGCTAGCCTGTGCTGCATAGTTATTGTGACCTTTTGTTTCTTCTCCTCGAGTACTTGTTTCAGCAGTGATGCTTTCACTGTCTGAACTGCTCGCTCTGCCGCTCCATTGGAAGCGGGATGGTAAGCTGGTACCAAAGTTTGTTTTATTCCGTTGCTCAGCAGGAATGTCTTGTACTCCTGCGAAGTGAATTGAGGTCCGTTGTCAGAAACAATCTCCTCAGGAAGCCCGTAGGAAGCAAAAATATTCCGCAACGCCTCAATCATTTTGGTTGCTGTGGTTGTTGCCATGGCGATGACCTCCAGCCATTTTGAATGACTGTCCACTAGTACTAAAAAGTGGTGTTGGTCTTTCTCTGCAAAGTCAATATGTATTCTCTGCCAAACTCTAGTCGGCCATTTCCAGACGTGTAGAGGTGCGGTTGCAGGTAGTTTCCTCACACTCTGACAGGCGTCACATTGTTGTACTGTATGTTCTATGTCACTGTCCAACTGCGGCCACCACAAATAGCTCCTGGCCAAGGCCTTCATCCTGCACGAATTCCCCACAATATGCAACCTTGTTCCACCGACAGTTCATTTTTCCTGGAAAAGTATGGTTTCAGTCTCTCGTCCTTGTTTTGACTTGGCCATCCAGACCGAGTCAGCTCCAGTACTTTGCATAGGACTGGGTCCTTGAGAGTGCTCTGTGCAATCTCTGTAGCTTGCACGGGAAGCTCATCTACTACTGAGAAATAGAAGATGCTGTTTTCCTCCGCGGTGTTATCCTTCCCCTTCCCCGGCAGTCTAGATAACGCATCTGCGTTGGCATTTTCTGCTGACGTTCTGTACTCTATACTGTAGTCACTTCCTCCGTCTTCATCTTCCTCTCCAAAGTCGTTGTCTTGGTCATCACTACCAAAGTCATCTGCTGAATCATTTTTGGTTTTGGGGAGTTTTTCCTCGGAGTCCTCACTTTCATCCTGTGAATCCTTGGAGCGCTTGTGCTTTTGCTCACGGGGTACTGCACGCACTTCCTTGGGCTTTGAGTCACCATACTCCTCATCTGCATCGTTACCGCCCCTTGCTGGTATAACTGAGAAGATGCGTGCCCAGTCCAGTTTGAAGTTTTTGAGCCAGTTACGGCCAAGTAGGGCTGGTCTGTCACCTTTTACGATCACTAATGGTAGCTCCCCACCCTGGGTTCCATATTTTACCTTGGCCGTCACTTGTCCCATCAAAGGAATGTTCTCTCCGGAAAAAGTTGACAGCTGCACTTTACTTACTTCCAAAGGCAGATGAGAGAGATGCTTCTTATACACAATTTCCGAAACAAGTGTTACCGCCGCCCCTGTGTCCAGTTGCATCTCTAGAGGAGTTCCTTCTACTATGACCTGTACTGTCATTTCCTTCTTCCAATTCCAGACAGCATTTGTGGGATACACGGCATTCAAGCGATATGACTCCCACAGTTCATCATCCGCACTTCCTGTTGTCTCATTTTGATTTCCTTTTACATACTGTGTGTGTCCTTGCCAATTTTTAGTTTTACACATCCTTGCTATGTGTCCTCCTTTTGAACACTTGTAACATGTCTCTCCTTTATACCTGCATTCCTGAGCGGCGTGGTTGCTTAGTCCACATCTGTAACAGGGTTGATGATTTTCTCTTCTCTGTGGTCTGAATTTTCCACTTGTGGTTTTACTTTTCCAATCGCTGGTGGCTGGTTGGTATTTCCACGCACTTTTGCTTGTCTTTTCCTGGTCAATCTTATTTAATGTGGCAGGGTCTTCCATTGTGCTAGCGAACTCCAACGTACTCTTTGATGCCATCTCCATGGACAACGACAGTTCACATGTTTTTTTTAAATGTTAGATCTTGCTCCGTGAGTAATCTTCTCTGAATAGCTTCCACTCTCAATCCACAAACAAATCTGTCTCTCATTGCTTCATCCAACTGGAGACCAAATTCGCAGTGGCTGGATAGCTGCTTCAACGCCACGATATAATCCGACACAGACTCGTTCTCTCTCTGATTCCTCTTTTGAAACTTGAATCGCTCCGCGATCACCAGCGGTTTCGGGTTGTAATGAGATGCTAATCTTCCACTTAGCACCTCATATGAGAGGCTACTAGGCTTCTCTGGTATGCAAAGGTTTTTTAACAGTCCGTAGGCCTCTGCACCTATTATAGACAGGAACACGTTGGCTTTTTTACCTTCCTCCACTTCGTTGATGATCATCCATTGCTCAAAACGTTCCAAATAAGATTCAAAATCTTCTTTAAGTGCCTCGTATTCGCCGAGATTTCCCAGGAATCTGGCCATGATGCAGCGCCGCCGTTAGCTTAGCACTCGTGCTAATGCTAGTCTGCAAAGTCACGTTACCTCCTTGTAACGCCTTAATCTCCTCGTCCGAAACTTTTAATCCCTACCGCCTGGAAAGGGATCCCATCCTCGTCGCCACTGTAATAACTTTGCAGTTTATATAACTGTTAATATATCCATAACAGCAATAGACGGCGGAGCCCGGGGTAAAACACGTGTAGCTCTTTATTGCCACTATCCAACAACTACACACACACACACAAACCGGACACACAACACTACTACTTCCGGGTTACGCTGCGCTACCCCACGGCTCCAGGTGGCGTGGTTAAACACACTTCCATAACCCGAGGCAACTATCATTATCAATATATTACAACCAGTTCAACTGACTCAACATATTTTATACTAAATTGTGAAGTGGGCGATCAAAATCGAGGTGAGAGGTCCAAAAGTGGCAGGTGTAACATGTCTGACCAAATTACTAAACATTCGGCTCACAGTGAACACAATTTCAAAGGCTATCATGTGGCTTTTAGTGAAATTAAATAATGTTATAGCAGTCCAGCATCAACAAATAATTACAGTCGCACAACATCAGTTAGATCTCCCACTGGGTGCAGGTAGCTTGAAGTGCGATTGAGCGTTACACTGATTGACTTTCACAAACAATGATGATTAAAAGACCATTTTGTGAGATCCACACTTCAAATATTCATTAAATGGCCATAATATTTCAATACACATTAAAGAAACATGTTTTTGGGAAATTGTTCTTACGTGGTAGTGAATGGTAAATATGAGATTTTGTCAAGCGATTTGCAACCAGAATAGGTGTTATTGTTTTAGTTTTTGTGGCCTGCCTTCCACCATTAATGTTTTGAAAATGTTTTGAACACCCCTGATGTAGATTAAAGTGCTTTAGACTTCTGAAGGTTTTGTTTATTTTCTGACCTTTATATAACCTTATTTTGGCCAGATGAGACAATTGAGGACAAATTTTGACTTGTGATGAAGAACTGGCTGCAAACATCTGAGTAAATTAATACAAAACACTGTATTTCCATTTTCCAAGTATAGTTATGCAGCAAACATTGAAATGCAATACAGTTCCAAATTTACATTATACTATATCACAGCACATGCTGAATTAAATGTACATGTAAACTAGCTGAAAACAGATGTAATGATCATGTACACTAACTTCTGAAATCGTGATACTTCTTATAATGAAATTTTAGGTTATGCAACCTAGCTTTTGTACTGCCTGTAATGCCAAATTCCCTGAAACTCCTTTGGAGATTGGGTTATGGTAGAGAAATTAATTTTAAAGTGGCCTTTCATCATGGGCTGCCTCGGGTACATCTGCAATAATCACGCTGTCTCATCAGCATTTTGATATGTCCAACCTGAGTGGTAGATGGATTATCTCAGCAAAGGCAAAAAGCTCACGTACACAGATTTAGACAGACTTATGGGCAAAATATGAGCGAAATAGACCTTGAGTTTACCAAGTCTTTGATATTTTAGTTAGGCTCATGACAAATGGGAGCAAAAATGCATTTGGCATTTCTATTTATGCTCAGTGTACTGCATGGACAAATATTCTGTAGATCACATTCTTTTTAAGACAGATAAAGGCATTGACCGATCTAATTTATAACACATATCAATTCATTCTCAGCAAAATATAACATACAAACTATACATGTCAGAATCTAAATAGTTTATTATTTCTTATTGAAATGTTTTAGCTGCACTGTTCTATTTCAGGTGGCCCAGTGTTCGAGTGGTTAGTGTGTTGGCCTCACAGTTATGGGGTTAAGGGTTCGATCCCAGGTTGGTCCTCACTGTGGTTGATGTGCATCTTCCCTAGCATTTCTCCAGGTATTCCAGTTTTCTCCCATATTCCCACAACATGCATGGTGGGCTGGTTGAACACTCCAAATTGCCTGCAGGTACCAGTGTGAGTGTGAATGGTTGGCTCTTAACTTGCGGCCTGCGTTTGGCTGGCCACAAAATCAGGGAGTACCCTGTCTGGTGCCCCCAGTTAGCTGGCAACCTTTGTGAGAATAAGCGGTTTGGAAAATGAATGAATGAATATTCTATTTCTTCCCTCCTGACCAACAGAGGCGGTACTATAAGCACTGAATGGTCACTTGGTGCAAGCGCAGTGCGAGTACCAATACCAACGGAGTTAGCTAACCCCAGGTTGACACCTGGAAGGGCCAGGTGCAATACTAGATCTAGTCCATAATTTATTCTCAAGTGGCGGTTGCTAATTGAATACGTGGCGCTTGTAGCGAGGGTCAACCTGGGGTCAGGTGACTTTGTTGGTATTGGTACTCGCACCACGTATGCACGAAGGGATCATTTAGTGCTTATAGCCCCACCTTTGGCGGTCAACTGGATTTCACAAAACCATAGTTACATACGGAATTTTTGTTATGTCACAGTAGAACATTAAGCTTTCTAAGACACATTTTTGGACATTGGCAGATAATAAATGTTAACTGTTTTGTTTAATAATTTACTAAATGAGTGGGCAAGCACTCTAGAGATCCAATTATTTGTATGCAAGTGATTAGAAGGCAGTTTTACAGTGTGTTGTTTTTACCAAACCAAATAGGACAAAAATTGTCAATCAATTTACAAACCATTGGTTAGCTTTCTTAAACATACTCCCTATTCACTTACATTGCAGAAATAGGAACACACCGTCCACAGACTAAAGATTGTTAGCCACCTAGCCGAAAGAGCCACACAAGAAAATGATTAGAGTTTGCCCATTTAGCAGACAGTTCAATCAAGTAAACTTCAGAGTGCATTTGGCAAAAGGTGCTTTATACATTAAAAATGTTCAAGTTTTACCCTAAGTAAATCGATAGAGGACTTTTTTTCTTGTCTCTTGTCAAGCACTAGCCCATGAACTAAGAAGGCATTTGAGGTTTCCTAGGGCAACAAGAACACTCCAGCTGTGATCCGTTTCCATTTCCTGAGTTTACAATGAAATGGACAAATAAAAATATTCCTTGGACCCGTTGACACAGTGACCCTCCGACTGAATCAACAGAAAATGACCCATTACAGGCTTGAATGCACACAACAACGCACACTCGACAACATTCTCCTCATTTTACGTGGCCTTTCTGTAGAGCAAACATTTTTTTTCAACATTTCTGGAAGCCAGATGATAAATGGAGCCTCATGGTTTTCTGTTTGGATGGACATAAAGTTAGAATCATTCCTTCATATTACGCTAGACTACAAAACATCAACGTAATGCCACCCATGAGCCACACTAATGTAACTGTAAAAACTTACAAAAAGGACGCAAGTTGTTGTTTATTTGTGTAAAAGGAGAATCAAAGAAAATTAAAATGGTCAAAGTTGTTTATTGAGCAACATACCCACAATAATCTATGAACTAAAGTAACAATAAATTAAGATTTTTTTTGGCATTTGTTGTTGAGGCTCTTGAAAGGGCCATTAAATACAGTGAAGACCTTCAAAACGTTTCTCCCCTCAACATGTCTATTCATTTAACATTATTTCACCGCCTGATGTCATCTTTGAATAGTGGACATTTTTTTATGAAAAGCAACCGTTTTTCAGATTTGAAGAAGAGATGGAATTAAATGAGTGCAACTGCCAATCTCGAACTGGGAGAAGAGAATTCCTGGGAGATGAGTGGTAGCCAAAGCTACACCACAATTGAGCAGTACGGCTAAGCGGACATCGAGCATTGGGACACCAAAAGTCAATGTCAACATCACTCGATTGATGATGTTTAATTCATGTTAGAATCACAAAACACCACAAGAGTGAATTCTGAAAGGATATAGAGCCAAAACACATTGGTCTCGTACCTTTTCAGGAATCATCATCTTAGCAGGTCTGATTTAATGATAATCAACATATGTGCTTGGTTCTGTGCAAACCTCTATAAGGAGAGTTGAGAATATATGTGTCAAATCTTGCGACCTAATGTACTCATGTTTATGTATTACTATCCTCTCAAAATTTGGCCAGCTGTGATAATCGGAAATTCTAGCTCCACATCTACATTCATTCACCAGAAAAAAGTGTTATTGTTTTAGTCCGTGTGGCCCAGTTCTTTGTCTTTCGTCAGTTGTGGACTATTCATACTGTATGTTCACATAATTTTTGCTATTTATTTTATTTTTTTATTGGAATGCAACATTTATTTGATAATGCAGCATGACTCTCCATGGAAAAGCACTTATCTGGCAACACAAGGGGGGTGAGCATGGTTAGCTCTTAATATTTTGATCCTGGGTGCCGTATAATTTACGGCCACGGATCTTAGATATTGCTCCATTAATGCTCAAAGGAGACGAGGAGGTTAGCACAATCAACAGAAATATTGTAACTAGGAAATTCTAGCCATACATCTAGATTTATTCAATCACTCCTTTTTTCATAGCGCTTATTCTCACATAGATCTACAAGATCTACATTTACATGAAAAGTATAAATATGCAAAGGTTCCTTAATAGTGTTAAAGCATAGAACCGAATAAAAGCATACGGTAGTTTTCGTAAATCCCCATATACGTGCACCTGAAAATATAGAATAAGGTATGGGTGGATCCTTTGGAATTTACCTAAATTAATCAATTATAAAACCTAATTACTAAAGACTAAAGAGCACTAAAGACGAACACTTCTTAATACCTATTTATCACAAAAAGTCAGGTTTATTAATATAACCCTAAATTTCCTCTTTGAAATTAATTTTGATTAATTAATTCAATTACATTTATCGAGCAATCAATGGAATACAACAAAGAAAGCATCCTGCAACTTTTTTATTGCATCAGGCAGTTAAAACAAACAAATCTGAACTCAGACTGCCAGCCTGGGAAGTGTATGGTCCTAATTAATGAGGAATATATTAACATGACCTCAGTTTTGTGCGTTCATTTGAATATTTGCAATGGCGATGTGAGATAATTGCATGCTAATTCAGGCAAAGGTGCCTGGAGGGCAAATTAGTACACAGGAGTGTCAGTAGGTGAGTTTTGAGAATCAGGTCCCATCTGTGCACCACTTCAGGCTATGGTGTTCACTGCTGTGGACAAGAAAGGACAGGTGCTGGAGGTTAAAAAAGAGGGGCACAGAACATCATCCTTTGTGTGGAAAGTGTATGTGTGCGCGGGTGCGTGTCAAATTGGCAGATGCTGGCCTAGCAGGTGCACTGTTCCCATGACAGGTGACCGCATAAAAACCTTACGGCCGACAGACCAGGGTCACATTGTTAGTTAAGTACTTTGTGATTCTTTGAGAGTGCCCTGCTTTAACCTGTCTGACACAGGGACACAGTTAATTAGGCTCTTTAGAAAATGTTCACACAATGTGCACTCCTGTGATAAATAACAATACAATACACAATGTTCAAGGCTTAAAAGCATACAATGGCAAAATCAATGTGTAAAACAATTTCAACTCAGAGTATGCAGGGGAATGCTCGTGAATAATTTCCCCTGACTAAAAAACTGTTCATACAATTAACTATGTTCACATATACGTACAGATGTGTTTAATAACTACTGTGTTTGTCTAAGCCAGTGGTCTCCAAACTATTCCACAAAGGGCCACAGTGGTTGCAGGTTTTCATTCCAAACCAGAAAGAGGACACCTTTTTTCACCAATCTGGTGTCCTACAAGTGCAATCGGTGGATTGCAGTCAGGTGCTTCTTGTTTTTTGCAGAAATCTCATTGGTCAAAATGTCTGTGCTGAATCGGTTGGAACAAAAACCTGCACCCACAGCAGCCCTGGTCTAAGCAGAACTACAAATGCAAGCTGAGGGTTACACAAAACCATTAAGAACACAAAACCTAACAGTGCAGAGTAATGGTAAGTGGAGTATATGGTCAATTTATCTACATGTGCGTATGAGACAAATGGTGAGAACTTAGCCTTATTTCACTTTAAAAAGCATTTGCAAAGAAAAGAACGATCTGCATTATAAGTCTTACCATTTTTAAAAATAAAGATAACTGTTTGGCAGCATTTTTCAAGGTTTGTTTTTCACAGTGATAAATTGTGTGGGAGCTCATTTCATAGATGGGTGAGCAGAACAGAAAGACTTATTGGCTTTTAATCATTCTATAAGAATGTGCAAGAGCAAGTGAAGACCTGGTTTCAAAAGGTAGTATATTTCTTAGCATAACTTTTTTTCTAGTCGAGAATCCTTTACTTGCTCTGTTGTACAGTCTTCTGTTTTTTTAGACTTACAGAACTTGAGACATAAGAAGATCAGATTCTCCCTAAAAAGTGTCCTGCAAAGCTTTGATAGAACTTTGCACTCTATTCTGCACCAAATAGATTCCATACTGTTTTAAAGCAAAAAAAAACATTATACTACCTGTTTTTTAACCTATCTACCTATTTTTTTTCAATTGTTGTGGTGTGAAAGTTGTGAATTGAGAGAACGTTTCCACATATAAAAATTAGATTTTTTTCCATGTCGACTTGTGGGCACAACACATAGTCTACAGGTTTGGCTGGGTCACACAGTTGTAAATTCCAATGAATCATTTTTTTAATCGCTTGATGAAAGGAATTTAAAAAAAAGAAGAATTAGCAGTATTTAACCAACAGTAAGTGACCCGATATCAACAAGAAATGACACAGAAATGCCTCAAAATCAACAGGAAGTCACCAATGAAAAGGAAGAGACACAAATATGCCCTTAATTAAACAGGAAATGATCAAAACTGTACTGAAAACTACCAACGAAGTGAGGCACAATTGCAGCAAATGCATGGCAATGATAAACACCCAAATAATTGCAACTGGTAGGAGGACTGGCTGTGAATGCTTGCCATTGAAAGCACTAGATGTCCATTACTTTTTGCTCCCTTTTGACTCAGAGAGGCAAATGACCAAATATGTATTCATCCCTCCCACTCAAAAGATACATAACATAAACAGTAAAGGTGACTGACTTTATTTAGGCCCCAAGCTATAGTTGGTTGCAGATAAAAGTATTAAAAACATATACAAACATTAAGTACTAAAATATATTAGGTAAACGCTTGCACAGACAACACAGTACTAATGAGAGAGACCAATGACACAAGCCAATAACAAAACAAAACAAGGACTATAGACCACTGACAAGCAGACAAATGCTCTTAAAGAAATAAAATCAATAAGTGAAAAAATGGGTAAATAAAACAACCCCAATGTACTGTTCAGTGCTTTAATCACAGAGGAAACCAGACTAAATTTGGACCTCTTGGTTCTATATGCAGGCTTAAGGAATCTACAACCTTAGGAGAGAGGCTGAAATTCACTGTAGAGTGGGTGGAATGCGTTGTTTGGGAAGGACCCCACTGACCTCTGTAACTGCCTATTGTAGAAAAACTCTATTATGAGATGTGATTGTCCTCTTACTTACTTGCCCACCCTGCAATCTGATTTAGTGTGCTCATTCAGGCAAGGAATTTCTCCAAAATTGCTTTTTTGAATTTCAGAAATGTTTCCGGGATATATGCAAAATATTTCTTAAAATTATGTATCTCTGTCCTAAATCGTGATCGGACGTTTCGTCGAAAGATGTTTGGTCCCCGGACGTTTGGTCCCCGGAAGTTTGGTCGACCGGACGTTTGGTCGACCGGACGTTTGGTATAACCGACGTTTGGTATAACGGACGTATGGTAGAACGGACGTTTGGTAGAACGGACGTTTGGTAGAACGGACGTTTGGTAGAACGGACGTTTGGTAGAACGGACGTTTGGTAGAACGGACGTTTGGTAGAACGGACGTTTGGTAGAACGGACGTTTGGTAGAACGGACGTTTGGTAGAACGGACGTTTGGTAGAACGGGCGTTTGGTAGAACGGGCGTTTGGTAGAACGGGCGTTTGGTAGAACTGACATTTGGTCGCCGGGTTCGCTCGTTGTCAAATTATGAGAGTTTACTGTTGATATTTTGATATTAGATATTTAGATATTAATTTCACTCTCTCTCTCTCATGATTATAATTTTGAGAGCTGGTTTCAACAGTGACAACCCGGCGACCAAACGTCCATTCTACCAAACGTCCGTTCTACCAAACGTCCGTTCTACCAAACGTCCGTTCTACCAAACGTCCGTTCTACCAAACGTCCGTTCTACCAAACGTCCGTTCTACCAAACGTCTGTTCTACCAAACGTCCGTTATACCAAACGTCTGGTCGACCAAATGTCCGAGTACCGTTCTAAATGTGTTGTTTTAGTTGGAGAAGCATGATACCATCTCATGTTGCAACTTAATTACTCTAACACAAAAACCTTAAGATCCACATACTGCTGGGTTAGAGGTGACTTGGCTTCATTTTATCCTACCCCTGAGAGTGGATAGTTTGAGGTCCGTTAGTTTCTGGGACAGTAAGTCATATAGAAAACTTATGTGCTTTACTGGGAGTCCAACAGACAACAGTTGTGCTATGTTGTAGCATTCTGTGCAGTGTAGGTTAGATTTCAAGCATTCAGTGAGACATGCTGAAGCAGAGCCCTTCACGGTTTAAATTGCATTCTCCCTCATATGACAGGTATATTAAATTGGTTGTAATTGGGAGTGCTCCGATTGGGGTTTAACACATCATTCATGTGCTAAAAATAATCAAAACTCATCAAGAAAAATGTGCGACTAAACTGCGAAAGAAAAGATTTTGCATAAAACGTGTAAGTCTATATTGTTTTATGATTCCTGAACCACTTTTATTTAACATCTATATGCTTCCCCTAGTGTAGATTATGGAAAAATGTTGCGTAACAAATTTATGCAGAGGACACGCAACTAGATTTCAATCTGTTGGCCTGCCTGTAGTCCTTCATAGACATTGAGTAAATGTATTCATCAAATCAACAGGAGGGGTGCACATGAGAATGGAAAAAGAAAAACAAGTCGTGAAGGTGCCACCCGGGGAACGATGACAGCGATGCCCTGGCCTGCATCATGGGGTTTGAGGTTGTCTTTCTGATCTGGCAATCCTAAAATGCCATGCACCATTGGCTCATAATCTCCATACTTGAGTCGATGGTGCCTGAGTGTATGAGGGTTAACATGTTAAAATTTTCCTTCTTTTTGGGTTCTATTATTATTATTATTATTATTATTATTATTATTATTATAAATTATTTTATTGCTGCAAATAAAGTAACATTTTCCCTGATTGTTTTTTTTACCCTTGTTTGCATTTGAAAAGGTTCATGTGTTTTATTCCCATCAGGCTGTCAGATTTCATGTTGAGACAGCCATTAGCCCTTTTTAGCAACAATAAGTGGCACCTTAGAGAGAACCAATTTCAAGGCAAATTATTTTTGGACAGGTAAGACAGAAATGTCATACAATATCAAAAGCAAGAGTGGATAAAAAATGCAAAGCTGCAAAAGGCCTATAGTTAAAAAAAAAGCTAAATGCAGTGGTTTTCCTGCTAGTAGGGGCAAAGCCATAGCACAACCAAATACAGATTTTATCTTCACAGACCATCCATGACCTATTTTATATAAGGCTTATCTTGTTCAGGGTCACTGAGAAGCTGGCTCCTATCTCAGCTAGCTCATGGCAAGTGTCAGGGAAGACCTAAGACTGATTAATTACACGGCCGACAGAGACGATTCACAATTACCCTCTGAGGTATTTCAGACTAATAGCTTCAGTGAACCTAACATACAGTACGTGTGTGAAAGACACTGAGTACCAGGAGAAAATTCACATAAACAAGAAAATATTTTCAAACACCAAATCACAGATTATTTTAATATAATGTGTTGTAAATGAAGAAATGCTCAATTTCTTTGCAATTGTACGTTGAAAAACGTCTTTAAATAGTTGGACTTGTGTTTGTTCACATTGTTGTTCATAAAGTGGTCGCGCCTTCATCCAACTAAGCCTCCTTACATACTCCAAATTTAGGTTTCCTCAAATTCTCCATGTGTTATTTTCAGTGGCAGTCCATGCATTTTCTAGTAGCGCCTTCTATCACAACCAATCCAACCCTCAAAAACTGTTTTATGGCTATAAAACCTCTACTGCTAACCACTAGGGCTCCATACCCTTTTGCTCCAAACTCTTCAGAGAAAAGAGGTCCAAGTACGGGAGACAGAAGTCCATAAACAGTGCATAATTTGTGAGGAAAAGGTCAAAGCAGTTGATGGCTTCATCCATCTAACAGTGAAATGGACTGCTTGCCAGGGTTGATTAAACAGAGGTAGAGATGTATGATACCTGTGAAACAAGTTGCATAAAACCCAACAGACAAGTAGCAATAGCCACAGTTGCTGTCGGTGCTTCTATTTCTTTTCCCTGAAACCTTTGATTTGAAAAATAAACTTATTTTTCACAAGAATAAACAGGGGACAGGAGTCGTCATTCTGAGAGCTTGATTTCACATTTTCTTGATGCTACTTTGTCCTGAACCTTCATCATATCTAATACCAGTCTCAACCACTGGCTGTCTGCTGATGGCTTCATCTATCTAAGATGACAACCAACCTCTGAGAACTGCTTTGGGTTCATGATGGGTCAAAGCCAGAAAAATGGGGGAAGGGGGATCTAAAATCACTTTGAAAGAAAAGAAAACAGTTCAAATGGAATCAGTTACTTCTGAAAGGTAGAGACTGATGAATGATGTGATCAAAGATTAGAATTGACAAGATGAGTTTGTCCGACGATGCAAAAGGTCTTCTTTGGTAAATCTTCATAATATTAAATCATAGTATGCTGTTTTATTTTCTCATTCTTTCATCCCTATAAAAGGTTAATGACGGTTTGAATTTGATTGCATTTTAAATCATGCCTGCACACAGAAAGAAAATATTCAATCAAGTCCAAGGATGGTAGTCTTTAGTAACCATCAACGTGCTTAGAACAATAAAAATATTAGCATTTTGTTATGTTTTAGTCATCGATATTATTACATCATTATCTTGGAAAATGAGTCATCAACGAAATATTCAGTGAGGACCGACTTGGGATCGAACTCTCAACCCTAGAAGTTTGAGGCCGACGCGCTAACCACTCTTTCCCAGTCTGCATAGTAGATATTATTTTAGACACAAATCCATCCATAAAAGTGACAGAAAAGGCTTAGTAATGAATTTAGATTCTAATTAGTCTTCCTTTTTCAGCTGTCTTAGCCTTGCCCAGTAAAGATTTTCCAATTAGAAGATGATGCCACAGATTTTTTTAAGACTGCAAAATTTATTTTCATAGACTTTCCATTCTCTTGTTGTCATGTTCTAGATAGCGCTAAAAAGTTTGAAATGATCATAAATTTTGGTTGTCATGTCAAAATCAGAGTTACTAAAGAAAATTAGCCATTCTCTGATTCATTTTTGAGTTTCCACATGTAAAATTACATTAGTGCAGTCATTTTCATTTTTTACATTGTCTCCATTTCATAGCACCTTTAAATCCTGTTATAGTACCATTGATGCTTCATGTTATAGTACCATTGATGCTTCATGTTATAGTACCATTGATGCTTCATGTTATAGTACCATTGATGCTTCATGTTATAGTACCATTGATGCCTCATGTTATAGTACCATTGATGCTTCATGTTATAGTACCATTGATGCTTCATGCTATAGTACCATTGATGCTTCATGTTATAGTACCATTGATGCTTCATGTTATAGTACCATTGATGCTTCATGTTATAGTACCATTGATGCTTCATGTTATAGTACCATTGATGCTTCATGTTATAGTACCATTGATGTTTCATGTTAGAGTACCATTGATGCTTCATGTTATAGTACCATTGATGCTTCATGTTATAGTACCATTGATGCTTCATGTTATAGTACCATTGATGCTTCATATTAGAGTACCATTGATGCTTCATGTTATAGTACCATTGGTGCCTCATGTTATAGTACCATTGATGCTTCATGTTATAGTACCATTGATGCTTCATGCTATAGTACCAATGATGCTTCATGTTATAGTACCATTGATGCTTCATGTTATAGTACCATTGATGCTTCATGTTATAGTACCATTGATGCTTCATGTTATAGTACCATTGATGCTTCATGTTATAGTACCATTGATGCTTCATGTTATAGTACCATTGATGCTTCATGTTAGAGTACCATTGATGCTTCATGTTATAGTACCATTGATGCTTCATGTTATAGTACCATTGATGCTTCATGTTATAGTACCATTGATGCTTCATGTTAGAGTACCATTGATGCTTCATGTTATAGTACCATTGATGCTTCATGTATAGTACCATTGATGCTTCATGTTATAGTACCATTGATGCTTCATGTTATAGTACCATTGATGCTTCATGTTATAGTACCATTGATGCTTCATTTTATAGTACCATTGATGCATCATGTTATAGTACCATTGATGTTTCATGTTATAGTACCATTGATGCTTCATGTTATAGTACCATTGATGCTTCATGTTGTAGTACCATTGATGCTTCATGTTATAGTACCATTGATCCTTCATGTTATAGTACATTGATGCTTCATGTTATAGTACCATTGATGCTTCATGTTATAGTACCATTGATGCTTCATGTTATAGTACCATTGATGCTTCATGTTATAGTACCATTGATACTTCATGTTATAGTACCATTGATACTTCATGTTACAGTACCATTGATGCTTCATATTATAGTGCCATTGATGGTTCATGTTATAGTACCAATGATGTTTCATGTTATAGTACCATTGATGCTTCATGTTATAGTACCATTGATGCTACTAGAGATTCTTTCATTCACACATCCCAGTGAAAATTACATGGACGTGTAGTTTCACCAATGAAAGAAAAGCAAATAATTACCCTAATTCTTTCCAGGAGCTATATAATAGTACAATACATACACTACAGATACAAAATAATAATAAAACAATAGCTCAGAAAAGTTCAATATTTCTGTAAATAGTTGTTACAAAGTGATATTCTAATATCGAATCATAAGGGGATTCAGATTTTTTAGCCTTTCCTGCCTATCATGATTACAGCTTACAAAACAACATAAGCTACAGACTTTGTTTCTCAAAAAGTATGGTAAAAATAAATATTTTTTAATCGTTACACATGGAAATTCATGTTGGTTTACACATTTTACGCTAATTAACTCAAAGACCCACAAAGGTTTGTCAGTCGGCGTCAGAAGGTTACTCAATGATGAGAAAGACCACTGACTTGATGAAGATGTCCAGAAGACAGTTCACAAGGAGGTTAAGCCACAAAAGGTCATTGCAGAAAAGGCAATGGTTATTCACAGAACAGGACCGGTTTGTAATTCAAATTATCTGACACTGTTTTAAGAGCAATATCCTGACTCAAACATGTTTTAGTTACATTTTTTTTTCTTTCCAAAGGTAAAACAAGACTATTATGAAAAATAATGTGTCCTCGGAACTTGGCACGCATTTCCTGCTAACCTCCAATATCCACCTGACTGTTTTTTAATATTAATGTAGTACCAAAAAATCAGTTATGTCATACCTAAATAACTGTACAGTAATACCTTGACGTACAAGTGTCCCAACATACGAGAAATTTGACATACGAGGAAAATTCCGAGCAAATTTTTGCCCTATGATACGAGACAATATACGAGCTTATGATGCGGCCGCTAGATGGTCCATTCCAAGCTGTGCAGTGATATTCATGATCAGAGGGAGAGGCTTCTTTTGATATGGATAAATGAGATGCAGTTAGCAGAATCTGTGAAGACTAGAAAGTAAAGCAAGCAGCTGAGAAAGAGGATTCTTCGACGCCAGCCGAAACATTCAAAGCGAGTCATGGCTAGTTCGATAACTTTAAAAAACGAACTGGGGATACACTCGGTTGTGAGGCAAGAGGAAGCAGCTAGTTCCGACTCGAAAGCCGCGACAGAATAAATTAACACCTTTGCCTCGGTTATAGCACAACAAGGTTACATCCATTTTTAAGTGTGTATAGTAAACGAAGTTCATTTCAGTTAGATTTAAATATGTTATGTTACATAGTGTCTTAAAAGTGTAGCAAACCGAACGTGTCAAGTCTCTACTCCGGCGTTAGCCGCTACCGTCTGTCTCAAAGGTAAAAACTCCATACAATACTGTACACAATAATGTCACATTTTATTGCAGATCATAACCACTAGATAGGTTATTGTTAGTTTTTTAGCATAGGAGGTGAATTAGAACAATTAAAACATCTTTTTTTTTGTTTTGTCGTTGTAATATCCTATGTTAGGTTTTTTTTTTCAGTGGGGGAAATGGATTTATTTGTATTTATTTATTTTATAAGGAAAAAATGATTTGAGGTATGAGTAAATTGACATATGGATTTGGACCCGGAGCGCATTAAGCTTGTATCTCAAGGTATTACTGTATATATATATATATATATATATATATATATATATATATATATATATATATATATATATATATATATATATATATATATATATATATATATATATTCATGTGAATATGTAATATGAATAGATGGTTTTTTTTATTCGGTCCAAAAGCTTTGTTTTGATCTCTGCCACACTGAGATTTATTTCAATTTCCCACAACCTGTTTGTTGATTACAATTACTGACAGCTGTCAGTCAAATATCGGTGATGTCAACTCACTTTGAGATTCTGAAGTGGAAGAACATGTCCTCATCTTATTGCTCTTCTCACATCTCAGACATTGTATGTTTGTCCTCTATGGCTGGCCTTAATGTGTCAAATTCTTCCTGGTCTCATATTTGGCCATATTTATTACAAAAGACAAGTGGAATGAATGGTTGAAAAATTCAATATCCAAACATGTATTCAACTGAAAATTAAATTCAATTAACGGCCCAGCTCAGATCAGTCAACAAAACAATCATATTCTTAAAACATGTTAAAAATAGTGGAAACATTTTTTGTAACAATGGAAAAATGCTGTCTTCATAAAAAGCATCAGCAGCACAAGATTAGATTATCCCTGAAATATGTGCATATTTACAGACTAATACAAATGTATTATCATGATAGCAGTGAAAGTGCAAATAAGGCAAATAGCAATATTTAATGTGAAGAGTGAAGCGGGAAATAAAATAAAATAACCAGTGAATTGGCAGTAGTTATGCAGACTCATAAATAGCCATTACTTTTTCGGTTATTCAATTTTATTTTCACTGGTGGTTTGTGTTTCTTTCCTAAAAAGTTATTTTTAAGACTCCTTTAGCACATTTATATGCCCACCAGTGCATAATTGTAAAGAAACACAGCATATGCAAAAAAATGGTGTTATTTCCCCCTACATTACACAGGAACACATTTATAGAATAATTGATTCTGCATTCTATTGCATTTTTATACTATTTTGCAATGTAATAGAAGTATAGCTACCTGATGGTGTAGTGGTTCACTCGGCTGACTTCAGTGCGGGGAAGCGATTTGAGCTTGGTGGTGGTATGATTGTGAGTGCTAATTGATGTCTATCTCTCTGTGTACCCTATGGCTGACTGCCGACCAGTCTAAGGTGTAGTCTGCATTTCGGTACTCGGACAATTCGCCGGAAGACGTTTCGCCGACGGACGTTAAATGAATGTTATCTGTAACGGGCCGTATATGGCCCGCGGGCCGAGGTTGAAAAACATGTACACAGACGATCCGGGGGCGGGGCGAGCGCGCGAATCCCGTTTCGGCGAAACGTCCGTTCGGCAAACTGTCCGTCGGCCAAACGTCCGCCGGCGAAACATCTTTCGGTGAATCGTCCGGTCACACTGCCCAAAGTCAGCTGGGATAGGCTCCAGCAGCCCTTTAGGGGATGTGCGGTGCTATAAAGAGATGGAATAGTCAAGTCCTCACTAAAGGCTCAATGCATGTACCTTGTATTCTCCTTCAGGGCCTTTTGAGGTCTCTCACTGTGAGAGAAAATTAGTTTCCTCAATTAGCATTTTACTATAACTATGTTACCCTTCATCCCATCATAATGGAAGTATTATGAACAAAGATGATTACAAACTACTCTATCTCCTAATATACCAAAAAATCTTTGACCTGTGATGAAGGACAAGATAACTTTTTTAGACAAGAGAACTCATGTATTGTAGGACAAAGGGCAGTCCCGGTGGAGGATTGGCTAGCCCGATGGCCTCACGGTTCTGAGGTGGAGGGTTCGATCCCAGGTCTGGACTTTCCTGTGTAGAGTTTGCTTGTTCTTCTCGGGCTTGTTTGGGTTTTCCCTGGTTTCCTTCCACTCTAAATTGAGCATGAATGGTTGTCTGTCCATCACATGTACATGCCAGGTTTGGAGAGGGGTAATATTCATTGGTATGTGTTTTATTAGGATTGTTTTCTACTTTACAGCCTTTATTTCATTACTGTGCCAAGTGGTTAGCTTGTCCACCACACAGTTCTGAGTACAAGAGTACAATCCTGGGCTCCAGCATTACAATGTGGATCTTACGTGTTCTTTCCCTGCCAGTATGAGGTTTCTCCAAGTACTCTAGTTTCCTCCCTCATCCAAAAAACGTGCTAGGTCGGCTGGTTGAATGCTACGCATTGTCCCAAGATATGCGTGTGTGAGTTTGACTCATTGTGCTCTGCAATTGGCTGGCAACCAATTGAGAGTGTACCCCATATACAACTCGTAGTTTATTCTGGAATAGGCTCCAGTACCCTCACGACGGACATGTAGATAAATGACATAAAAAATTTATTAAATTAAAGAATATATTACAGAATGCATTTGTGCTCTTTGAAACACCATATGTCAACACAGAATGTGGGGGTATGCCATATTGGTTTCATTGGGCCAATATAGTATGTTGGTACATATTATTTTCTAGTCATTTGAATAAAATGCTTCTATTTGATCTTTCTTACTTACCAATTTAACGGAAACCTCGTTTTAAGTGACAGTGGATTGTGGAACCTCGGAACTTTTGATAGTTTTTTCTTTAATGGCGTATGTTGGAAGCAGTATCGCAATTCATGTATATTAATTTAAAGTATATATTTGGAATACCTTAATAATGAAAATTACTGAATATATGCTGTATACTGGATTCATAAAGCAAGACCTGAAAAGAAAAGAGCCGCGTGTTTACAATATCTACAATCATTCTGCAGCATTTTGCTATTTACAACACATTCTAACAGCACCCTCCTGTGTTTAAACCTGGCAAATAACACAGCAATGCAAGTCATTCATTCATTCATTCGCTGTACAGCTTATCCTCTCAAGGGTCTCGGGGGTGCTGTAGCCTATCCCAGCCAGCTATGGGCAGTAGGCAGGAGACACCCTGAATTGTTTGAATGGAAGGTTTTCAAGCAAAAACAAACAGCATAATTGAAAAAGAAATAATATGATAGTGAAATTAGGCAGGTGCTGGGACTATCGCTGCAACCGGGCCCCGGCCTATACTTTGAAATCCAACATGAGTGTGTGGTTGGGTGAGAGGAGAGTAGAAAACAGACAATGTAAGATGATGTTAAGAGCAATAATTTAGTGTTTCTGGGTTAGAATATTTTTGCCAGCCCTGACAAATAGCCACATACTACAACTAAATCCCCACTTCTTCCTCAGTCAAGCGAACGACCCCTCGCCAAAACATGAAAATTATCGTGCTTTTCTCAACAATGGACGCTATCTTTTCCCTTGTCAATTGACCCAGTAGGTACATAATGTTAGCACAAAAATAACACAAATATTATTCAATTCACAATGCCAATTAACCTACAGGTAACTAAAATAGGAGAACTCAGAAGCACATCATTTTTTAAAGAGAAGTCATTCAACCTCACTGTCCATCTGCCGACTACATTGTTTGAAGGCATCTCCAATGTTTTGTTTCTGAATTTGTCCTGACTCATTTGAGATTCAGATTCAGAAGATTCATTCATTCATCTTCCATACCGTTTATCCTCACAAGTATCCCAGGTGGTGCTGGAGCCTATCCCAGCCAGCAGGTGGGGGACACCCTGAATTGGTTGCCAGCCAATCGCAGGACACAATGAAACAAACAACCACTCATGCTCACAATCACAAAGTGATTGAAGCATATTCGGAACAATATTTATTTATTCATGTATTTTTCTCTATTGGTAAACCACATCGTTAATTCGGATTGTGAATGTGGTGGATCCTTAGTTTAGAACAAGACAAAGAACTAACCTTTAAATTGAAACATTTTGGCTCAACCGAACTTTGTTAGAACTTAAAAAAACATGAATATTAGGCAGAGTTATCAATAATTGAAGCACTAATCTGACATACTGCTCCTTGAAATACTGATGTCCTTCACGGCTGTCATTGGAAAAATGTGGAATATATCCACTTGAGCTTTTTGTCCGCTAGAGGACGCAAAAAGACCTGTAAAGCAAATAGGCGCCGTTGTCATGCCTTATCTGCATGACCTGATATTTTCCACTCAAAGAAAGGTTAAAAAATAAATAAATACGTAAACCAAAAATGTAGAAGGAGAAATTACTTCTTTCATATTTTAATGGAGTGCTGGGCTATAAACATCCTCTTTAAATAGCCGAATACCCATGCAAACCACAACAAGCATTCCTCTAAAAACGCCGACAGAGTAAGCAAACAAAAGTCACGCAGCTCTTCCGATCTTGAATTCAAACTAAAAACTTGGATACCGAGAGGCAGATGTTCTAACCATTTATGTGTAGTAGGTGGAGAATCCCAACAAGTGGCACAAAAGTGGGGATGGATAGATTGGAGGCCAACTATTGAGTGGGGTACATATCTCTTTGACATGTCTGTCCTCACGCTTGTTCTCTGACAGCTGGGCCCGAGTGGGGAAGGGGTGTCAGGTTCGATTAGATGCATCTGACACGAGTGGTAATAATGAAACAAAGTGCTTTTCTTGTGAGCTTGAGGCTATTGATGTTTCGATACGGTATCTCCGCAGTTGGGAGCTGCTATTCGCTTATAAAAATGTCTTGTCTTACTGCATGCTTTGATGATCTCAGGAGAATATCTTCATCAACGAGAATGCATGGGTACTCGTAATGTGAGATAGCCAATCATGTGTGACTGTCATGGTCAGGAGACTACATTTTAAAGGCCTTGGTCGTCGATCTTAAGCATAAACGCAAAAATTGCATGTTGCTGCTCTTTTTATTACACAATCAAATGACCATTTTTTGTGAGGAAACCTGTGTGAATGCAGAAACATAAAATTGCATGAAGCCTTCAACCGTAGTGAGGAGCGGACCAGCTTCCTTCATGGCTCATTTGCTTAATCCATTTCCCCTCTCAAATCAAGCAAACACACAGACTCTTTGGATTTCTTGTCTGTTTAAAACATTTTTGTTTGTAGCAGTCCAAAGCGAGATGGATTGCCACCACCCGACCATGTAGTCAATAGTTTCCTCGACTCATGAATACATAATGGCCACAGTTAGACCATGTAGAAGGTTTCTACGTGAAGACATCTTGTTTTCATACAATGACCATGAGCACTGATGTCCTCAGTACCGTCACCCCCGACCCTGGCTAATATACATTGTAGCATTATAGCGTTGTATCATAGGCAGATTTCCCCCAAAACTTACTTTTGTGTTGTCAACTGTTTAGATAGCGATGACAGGGTGGAACGTCAACAGTTTAACTCTTTTCATTCACATAAAAAACACTAAATAGTACATTTAATTTTGCATTAGTAACATTCCACCACCACTTGTAATGACATGACTTTCATTTATTAATCATTTTCCGTACCACTTATCCTCACAAGGGTCTTAGGGGTGCTGGAGCCTATCCCAGCCAACAATGCGCACCAGGCGGGGGACACCCTGGATTGGTCTCCAACCAAACGCAGGGCACAAGGAAACAGTCAAGTATTCACCCACACACTCATACCAAGGGGCAATTTAGAGTGATTAACCAGCCTACCATGTATGTTTTTTGGAGATGTGGGAGAAAACCGGAGTACCTGGAGAAAAACATTGATAGTGAGAGAAAGAAAATGAGAAAACCGACACAAACCTGGGGAGAACATACAAACTCCACACAGGAAGGTCCGAAATGGGGATTTAACCTTCGTTCTCAGAACTGTGAGGCCATTTGTCCAACCGTCCTATATTTTTTTTAAATCATAAAATGAATTTTCATGGTCTTGTTATCATCTTGGTCAGTGCTGTCTGGACCTTGGTAATGGTGTGTCATGAGCACAACAACGACACAATTTAAGCACACACGAATCCACTACACTTTCTTTACCACACAACAAAGCACAGACATTTTCTTTCTCTCTTGCTCTCACCACACACACTCACATACACACAAACACACACACACACACACACACACACACACACACACACACACACACACAATCCATGCAGATTAGCTGTCAGGCTGATGAAATTTACAGACGAACCTGGTGACACCAGTGTAATAAAAATGCAATCTACCAATGAGCAAAATCAATTACAGAGTTTGGTGCGACAGAAATACGAGTAGCCATCGCCATTTTTGACCCTGACCTCTGCTTGGTTGGAAAGAATTGCCTAACTACATGAGGATTTTAAAGGAAAAGAAGGTCACAAGAAAGCAGAAGCTCCAAGAACAGAGAGAGCAGCTGTGACAATCTGAAATGAGGAGCAGGGCTTGATGACATCTGTCACCTTCTTTTGCAGGCTTGTGAACCCAACACGCCTCCTGGAATGGCCGTTAGCATCTTAGCTGCATCTTAATTTATATCGCATTGCCTCACCCGCTCATCTTAGAGCAGGGGTCTCAAACTTGCGGCCCGCGGGCCAACTGCGGCCCTCGGGACGATAATTTGCGGCCCCCGTCTTAATATGAAAGATTAATGTTCGTGCGGCCCGCAAAATTGATATGAATGACACTTGTGTTCGGAGCAATGTTCCCTCTAAGCTGCGCGCGTGCGCAATTGCGCACTACTCTCGTCTTCTCTGCGCAGTAGCAATCATATGGCGCGCAGTAAAAAAAAAAATCTATTTTTTTTTTTTT
Source organism: Stigmatopora argus (assembly GCF_051989625.1). Classification (NCBI taxonomy): domain Eukaryota; kingdom Metazoa; phylum Chordata; class Actinopteri; order Syngnathiformes; family Syngnathidae; genus Stigmatopora; species Stigmatopora argus. The sequence goes on along the minus strand of NC_135395.1, from coordinate 6,653,791 downwards.
TTTTTTTTAATTTTTTTTTTTTTTTTTTTTTTTACCCCTTTCCCCATGATGGCGCCGTTTAAGCGGCAGTCAGTGGCAGTAGCTCTGTCCACTCATGTTTTTCGTGTTTTACAGCATGTTTTACATGAAAAATTAGAGGGAACATTGACATGCACCTGCTTGTGGCAGGTGTGATACTGGTGTGCCCATAGCGAGCAATGATGATGTCGTGACCGGATGATTCGCCTAAAGACGTTTCGCCGACGGCCGTTTGACAGACGGACAGGTCGTACTAGTATTTGTTAGTTTAATGATTAAATACAAATACTAGTATTTGTATTGAATCATTAAACGCTGTTTTCAGCTGGATTTGACCGAATTTGAGAGCATTTTGAGCCGTTTGGCGAATGGACGTCTATAGACGTTTTTTTGCCTCCATCGCGATATCATCCAGTATTTGTATTTAATCATTAAATGCTGTTTTAGGATGGATTTGACCCGATTGCTGTCATTTTACGGCTCGGTTCTGCTACATCTGCCTGCCCAAGAGTGCTTATTCCTGGACTGCCATGCCCGCCCAAGAGTGCTTATTCCCGGGCTGCCATTGATGGTAGACGAACATTGATTTTTACTATAATTTGGACAACACCGGCGGCCGGCCAGATTAAAAATCCTAACGGGCCGTATATGGCCCGCGGGCCGAGGTTGAAAAACTTGTACACACACGATCCGGCGGGGCGAGCGCGCGAATCCCGTTTCGGCGAAACCTCCGTTCGGCCGAATGAACGTTCGGTGGAACGTCCATTCGGCGACCTGCCCGTCTGTCAAACGTCCGTCGGCGAAACGTCTTTAGGCGAATCATCCGAGTACCGATGATGTCGCTCACACTGGTACTCAGTGCGCTCAGGGAGGTTGTCTTTCTGCTCAGATCAACAAAAAATTAGAGGGAACTTTGGTTCGGAGCTGAATGAACCAATCACGGTGAGGTATACGGCTCTGGAGGGCGGGACATCGGCCGGGCTGTCCAGTGCCTCGCTCACTCACTCATTCATTCCTCCAATCAGCTGGGCGGAGGAGAAGCCGTGAGGCCGATCACTCCGCTCGGCGCGCACACTCCTCCGCTGCTCTCAGCATAGAACTGAATGAGGCGCTATGATCCGTGATCCAGCCTGTGTCAGTGTCTGTAGCCATCTCCGCGATTGAAACGGAGAGCGAAAGTGCACATGCGCCACAAACCCGCGCGACAATGTGAAAGATCAACCCGAGACTCATTCCAAGTGGAAAAACATATTACAGAGCCCCAGAGATGTCTCTTTCAAAGCCTGCCGTGAAGAGAAAGGTCGGTGATGAGCACAGACAGTTTCAAGAAAAGTGGGGAGTGCAATATTTCTTTGTTGAACACAGGGGCACCCCGACGTGTCTCAATTACACTGAAAAAGTTGCGGTGCACAAGGAATACAATTTGAAACGTAATTGTACTACGAGACATGCTGAGGAGTACGAAACATACCAGGGAGATCAGAGAGCCAACCAGGTTGCCAGTCTTAAAACACGTCCTCTGAGGCAACAGGATTTCTTCAAGAAGGCTACCAAAGACAGTAATGCAGCAGTCAAAGCTAGCTACGCCGTTTGTGAGTTGATTGATCCTGTGCTAAGTGATCCCAAATGGCTCATGGACTTGGCTTTTCTTGTTGATATCACACATGAGCTTAATGTACTGAACAAGAAGCTACAAGGCCAGGGGCAACTTGTCAGTGCTGCCTATGACAACGTGAGAGCATTCTGCACTAAACTTGTGTTATGGAAAGCCCAGCTCTCTCAGACAAACCTTTGCCATTTCCCAGCATGCAAGGCTCTCGTGGATGCAGGCACACCATTCAGTGGTGAGAAGTATGTTGAGGCCATTTCGAACCTACAGGAGGAATTTGATCACAGATTTGCAGACTTCAAGACACACAAAGCCACATTTCAAATTTTTGCGGACCCCTTCTCCTTTGATGTGCAAGATTCCCCTCCTGAGCTTCAAATGGAGCTCATTGACCTGCAGTGCAACTCTGCACTCAAAGCCAAGTTCAGGGAGGTGAGTGGAGAAGCAGACAAGCTTGGGCAATTTTTGAGAGAGTTGACCCCCAGCTTCCCTGAACTTTCCCGAAGGTTCAAGCGGACCATGTGCCTTTTTGGGAGCACATACTTGTGTGAGAAGCTCTTCTCCACCTTGAACTTCAATAAGTCCAAGTACAGGTCCAGACTTACTGATGAGCATCTTCAAGCTCTACTGAGGGTCTCCACTGCTTCCTCCCTCAAGCCAAATGTGACTATGTGAGAAGAAGCGCTGCCAGGTCTCTAGCAGCAAGGAGTAGGCAAGAGAAGCCGTGTTCAGAATATTTCATGTTCAATGTTCCATTCAAGTTCAGAAAGTTAAAGGTTAAAGAGCTGTTAATACAGACATTTGAAACGGAATAAAAATAATTCATTTTCTCTACTTAGCCAGCCAGTGTATATCTACTGTATGCTCATTAGTATTATTTGGTTTTGTATTACTGATTGATTTATTTTTTATTCATCTTTAAGTTAATTTATTTAATTCATTATTTTTTGTTAAAAAATAAAGATATTTGATAACGTTGGAATGTTTTATCAGTGCTTTTCTTGTGGAAATCCTGATGCGGCCCAGTCTCACCCAGACTCGGCCTCTAGCGGCCCCCAGGTAAATTGAGTTCGAGACCCCTGTCTTAGAGTCATATTGCATGACTCAAAATTTAAAAAAAAATCACACATAATAAAATACTCAGTGAAACATGCATATTGGCAGTCATTATTATTTCAGTGTTTATCTTCGTATGGTATTTGTGTCTTATTACATGCAATTTAACCCTCTATTTAAGTGATGTAAAACTCATCTTTCAGGTGAACTAGATCGTAGTTTAGGTTCCCTTCAAAGGGCCATTATGCGCGAAATGGGCTTGGCACGATTAATTAACAAGTAAACTACTATTAAGCGAATCAACAATTATGTTCATTGACAATGAATGGTTTGGAAACATTTTTGTTGACTAAAAAATGTCTATTTTTTGACCCTACATTGCAAAAACTGTGTTCTCTTATTTGGCCTTGGCTTTAATTCAGCCTAATTGTTTTGACATTAAAAATGATAGAGAGCAACTGCTAATATTCTCTTGTTTTATTTATTTTTATTTGTGTACATATTAAGTCTAGTCTATTTCATGTATTTACATTTTTATTGAAAAATCAAAAAGGGGGAACCTGTAATTATTTATTAAATATAGTAATTACATTTAAATTTATTAAAAAGAACAAAAAATGTTTTAATTTGCAAAGCATTTTTAAATAAGTAACCATTATTGTTTTTCAAGTGAAAAACAGCACACATTTACTGATTTGTGTAGTCTACCATCTTTCATTGAGCACTACAGAGATTGTATTAAATTTTTATTTTTACATGTTTAATTTTATTTTATTGACATGCATGCATTATATTAACATGAGGTCCATGCAAATGTATTTTGGGAGGCCACACAAAATAATATGCCGTGCCAGATCTGCCCCCCCCTTGTCTTAATTTTGACACCTGTGCACAAATTAATATTTTCCAAAATTCTGATCCAGGCATATTTTATGTATCAATTGCAACCATAAATGAAAAGAGATGCAATGTTAAATCTGCTATCCGGATCTACATTGAAGCAAAAAAGTGTCATTCAAGAACTTGATTGGAGCAGAGGCTGCAATCAGAGGCAGATGAATAACCAAGATAAGTGTCATCGGGATATTCACCACACAACAAGCATCCACCTGCTCCTGCGGATTACGTCACTACGGATGTCTCTCACAAGTGTCACCGGCTGCAAAGATACAAAGGTCTGTGTACTATAGAAAACTGACTTTGAAACATAAATCCAGTATTTTTCTTTTTCTACCCGATCTTGATGCTAGGCCAACAAATAATCTTCTCCCTCATTTACAATTACCATATGCACAAAATGGGGCGTCATAGACCCGAGTGCACATTAGTGCTCTAGGGTGAGTCTTTAAAACAGCCCCTGCTAGGCTTTTCTGTAATGCCTTCCAAAGGGCAAAGGGGGCCTTAGACCAAGGGGAATACGCAAGCCAGTGACATTTCTTCATCCGACTATAAAACAACTCCCCCACGACACTACCTCTAATGAATCCCTGCCAGCACAAGTGCCCATCACTTGCCAAACCCCCCCTCAACCCCCCAAAAAGAGAACCAATTCATTTTGTAGTGTCATTTCACCTGTTAAAGTAGCAGTTCACCTTTTGTCACTTTACAATTATCCTCACAGATAATTGAACCACAGACGGAAAGTCGTATGTATATATACTGTTTTCCTCGCAATGGTTTCAAATGTGAAAGCATAGTCGCTAATTGAAAGTGAGCAAAAAAGCTGCCTCAAACACCTCGGCAAGATTAGAGCATGAGTAAAAGTTTGAAAGGTGTCTAGTTTCTTCTAAAAATAGATGGTGGCATGAAGATCGTGTGACCCTGAAGGGTGCAATACTTTTTCCTTGGCGTGTGGAACACCTTCCAGGCCAAGACGGGAGAGATCAACTCTGCGGTGGCCTGAGATGAGATGATTAAAAAAATCCCCCTCAGGGAACTTGTATGATGTGAAGAAATAATCAGGCTTTTTCCTCTGCCTTACCTCATGTTGGGAATGTAAGAAAAAGATGCTGGACCTCTTATAGGAGGTAAGCAGTGGACTGACTGGTGCTTTTGTGTGTCTGACACCTCATCACAAATGGCTATTGCATAACAGATAACAAAAAAAATGATAAAAGCTGACTTTTTAAGTATAAAATGCATTTAAATCGAATTCATATATTTTTCATTGAAAACTTCTCGATTGAGTATGTTTGTTGTGAATAAGCAATCCATATATTTTCTTTTTAAAAATAATAATGAGAACAAGCGTATTCAAATCCTTTATATTTAGTCGTGAACAAACTGCAGTTTATGTTTACACTCATTTTACATTTGTTCCATAGCTTTGAGGGTACTGAATCTAAATCTGACCTTATTTTTTTCAAATGAAGAAAAAGAAAAAGGGTGATACAAAGATATTTTCACTGGGTTTAAAGCTGTAACTAAAAAAAACAAAAACAAAAGTAAACAAATATAATATGTATGTGATGTGCCTGCACACAGGACACCAATTGTAAGGACAATACTCTAATGCACGGCTGCCAGTGTGCCAATATGCGAAATTCAATAAAGTATGCCAAGCTAATATTGACAACAATTCATAAAAATCTGTATAGCAATGCAAATCATTCCATGTGTGCCAAACCTCCAAATCGATTGAATGCCTTTCATCTTCAATAGCACTGAAACATCATTGTTTAATACCATTCATGCCATTTAATCTTTTAACTCATTGTTGGCAATGACGGTACTAAATGTCGAATGCATTTTGCCTGGGAAGGACAAATGAAATTGTCCCTCCCATTCAAAATAGATTAGACCGTCAATAAGTAGTACTGAAAGATGAGCATTAACGATAAGCCCTCCCAGTTTAAATGATTTTAACGTCTGTCGTCTCAATGGCTTGCAATAATTTAAATAATTAGAAAAAATTGAATTTACTTCTTATTCAAAGCATTACCAGAGTGTATTTCAGATTTTATTCATTTTAATTTAATGAATTTAGCCTTAGTTGATTATTATAATTATCAACAGGGCTTCTGGTGCTTGAGTGGTTAGCGAGCTGGCCTCAGAGTTCTGGGGTCGAGGATTCGATCCCAGGTCGGTCCTCAGTGTGTGGAATTTGCCTTTTCTCCCCAGGCTCACGTGGATTTTTTTCTGGGTATTCCAGTTTACTCCTACATCACAAATACATGCATTGTAGACTGGATGAAAATGGCCTCTATGTATGAGTGTGAGAGTGAATGGTTGTCCATCTCCTTGTGCCCTGCGATTGGCTGGCCACCAATTCAGTGTGCCAATAGTTGACCAGGATAGGCCCCAGAAACCCCCATGACCTTTGTGAGGATTAGTGGTTTGGAAAATGAATGAATAATTATCAGGAGCACGGTAGACAAGTGGGTAGCACGTCAAACAAGTGGTTAGCACGTCCACCTTACAATTTTCAGATCGAGAGTTCCATCCCATGTGGATACCAATATTCCTGTGTAGAGTTTACATGTTCTCCCCGTGCTCTAGTGGGCTTTTCCCGGTACTGCAGTTTCCTCGCACATCCCAAAAAATGCAGGATTAGCTGGTTGAAGACTCTAAATCAGGGGTCCCCAACCTTTTTCTCACAGCAGACCGGTAAAGCTCTTCCTATTATCTCACAGACCGACGTATGGGGAGGGTGACAACTTATGACAGAAGAGTGTGGGTGGGGTTTGGGCGACGGTGTTTTGTCTGTTCCATGATGACATCTACGATGGCAAGATACATAAAAGTCCCAAGCATAATAGCAATTATTTATTATTATTAATGTAACATTTTAGGCTAGTCATTAGCCAGAGCTACCAAACTGTATTTGGAGCGGGCTGCACAAGCAAATATATTGTTGTGTTGATTTAAAGCCATTTTCAAGATGGACTATGCCAGAATTACGACAGGACAGGCTCGACTTTCAGCATTAGCTTCGATGGCGATAAAAAAGAAGGAAGAAAGAAAGGAGGATGGATATTGTGTACAGTTAAAAATGATTTTTGGTGAGTAAAATATGGCTATATTCCTAAATAATATTTCAATTGTGGGCCAAGTTCTGATATCTGAAAAGCTCCAGTGTTTGTATTTAAGCTCCAGTGTTTGTATTTAATCACTAAATGTTGCTAGGAAGTGGATTTTATGTATTTTTACGTATCAACGTTCATCGCTGTCTTTTTCCCGGGGAAATGATACTCCAGGCCCAGTTCTGATGTCTAAAAAGCTCCAGTATTTGTATTTAATCAATACATGCTGTTTTGGGCTGGATTTTACCCCATTTTCGGGCAATGTTTGCCGGTACGCCATTGACGTTCATCGCTGTCTTTTCCCGGGAAAATACCCCCCCGGCCCGGTTGCATACCTGTCAACCTCTGCCGATAACTGCCCTTCCAAATGATTATGATTCCCCTTATAAACCCCCCAAAAACCTTACAAACACCGTACGACTCGTACGGTGTTTGTAAGGTTTTTTGGGGTTTGTAAGGGGAATCATAATCATTTATGAGGGCAGTTATCGGCAGAGGTTGACAGGTATGCAGTTGTAATGTCTGAACATCTCCAGTATTTGTATTTAATGTTTAAATGCTGCTAGGAAGTGGATTTTACCTGTTGAAGGCGCTACGAGAAAATGCACGGACCGCCACTGACCTATAATACAATGACCGATACGCGTCCACATCCACGCACGCACGGCTCCCTCATCCATCCATCCGTCCAACCCTTCAATCGCACACCGTACATCACGTGATCACAGTGAGAGCTAAAATGCGCAAATAGCGCGGCAGCCAGACAGCCTACCCTCGAAAAACTAGCTCACTCTTCCCCTCCACGATATCACACAGGAAGAAAAAAATCGGAATTCCATTTTTTTTCTTCTTGGCACGCCGATGCGAGAGAACCAATCGGCGCTTGCGTGACGTTGACACGCGCTGTGGTTGCGTATCCTGTTGATTGTGAACGCTCAGCCAGACAAGACAAGCGCCACTGAGAAGAAGCCACACTAGATGGCCTCACTCCAGGGCTTTGTTTGTACATAAAATACCCCATTTCCCCTCTGCATTTGGAACTCCTTTATTTATTTGGATTATTTTGGGGTGCGTCTTTTGTTTTTACCCCACTGCGCGTCGTGCTTTTCCTTTCGCGTGTCTATGCTACCTCACGGCATTGATGATGGGAGCGTGTGCTTTTATCCACGTGCATTGATGTAGCACACAGCGAGGACGAGATAAGGTAGGAGATTCGAAAACACACACAGACACACACAGACACACACACGTGTACCTGTTATTTGCTATTTCTAGCAGAATCGTCACATTGTTTTCACTGGAAGAAGCCCTCCATCACACAAGCGGTTGAGTAGGACCATTGTCTCCTCGTTGCTTCCCAATTGCGCGTGGTTAAGCAAAAAGGGGGTAAAATACAATTTAGGTGACTCTTACCCATTTTTCACTCCTATAGAGCCCTTATCTCAGCACGTGGAAGGATTTGACTGAGTACAAAGCAGCCACCAATCAGGATTCTTGTCTAAATCGGGAATTACGCATCCAAACTGGGATCTATGAGCGGAAAAGTGGCGAAGCCTAAAGAAGACAAGGATGCTTCCAAGGGTAAGAGGCGACATGCCTTTATGTTTGGCCTTGCACTGAATGCTTTATTAACACCCTCACTTGAATACCAGATATAATAACAATAAAGGTCGTCCAATCACCACCCCCTCCTTCCCCTGCATGGTGCACTGGGTCACAGTAAGCAATTATGATGAGATGGTGTCAGCATGTGGACACCGTAGGCCCACATTGTGCATGAAGAGCTTTTGTTTTGGTGACGGCCAGCACACATACAGACTAAGACATGGATGCGAGTGGAAAGGTGGAGACGGGTATGGTCTAATTCCTTGTGTCTCCTCCTGGCATCCTGTTGAAGCACACAAAATGAATATTTTCAGAGAAACAAAAAAAATTAATCAAGTAGATTCAAACCTCATTTCTTTTTTTTTCATGGTCAGGGCAGAGCTGGAGTGGCTGTTTATCGCCATGGCGACACAGCAGAGTCAGGGTTACCAGAGGAACTAGTGCATGTACACTCCACACACAAGCGTTTGTGGGCAATATATTGTATCACATCACTGTTTCTTCAGATCAATGTAATTGGTAGCTCACATAGGCAAGTTTTAAGACATCACAGCTGATCAAGACTCCTAATTAGTTTATTTTGGCACCCTTGCTACCAGTCATTGTATGACATGTTTATTGTGTGAAATATAACCTATCTATGTACACCCTTGATCGATCGTCAGCTGCCATTGATTCATCTGTAAAGTACCATCTAACTCCATGTGTTTTAACTGATTTAATTTAATCTCACTAAGTATGCAACTAATTCGTGAATTAATTCATCTTCTGAATCACTTATCTGCATGAGGGTCGCGGGAGGGCTGGAGCCTACACTGGCAAACTACAGGGAGGAGGAGTCTTCACCCTGAGTTTTTCACCCACCAACCAATCATAGGGCACAATGAGATCAACAACAACAATTCAAACACACACTCACATCTATGGACAATTTTTGTAGTGTTAACTCAGCCTATCATCATGTTTTTTGGCATGTGGGAGGAAACCGGAGTACCTGGTGAAAACCCATACAGGTACATGGAGAACATGCAAACTCCATACACAAAGGCCGAGACCTTGGATTGAACGCTCTTCCACCGTGTCGCCAAGCTTAAGAGCGTTCAACGAGCCTACCCTTCATTTTTTGGGATGTGGGAAGAAACCGGAGTAACCCCAGAACTGTGAGGCCGACGCGCTAACCACTCGGCCGCCGGGCCGCCAATATGACATAACATTTATTATTATTTATTTTATTACGGTTAGCTGAACCAGAGTCCGGCTCCCCAATAACTTGTGAGAATAAGCAGTTCAGAAAATGAATCAGTGAATGAATGAATGCCTTTCCCATTTCTGCATTTCTGCATCCTCACCCCCTTGCTACTGTGAAAACGAAATTTCCTGAATACGGGATAAATAAAGTTATCCAATCCAATTAACTATATAGAAAATTATTGACACTGTCACCCAAATGATTGGGTTGCCTTGCGTCGTCAAAGGGACTGAAAGATGATCAACAAATGCTCATTTTATTTCACATTAAAAAGATAATTGGACACCCCATGATTGAACCTCTGTCACTATTATTGGCACTGAGTTCATTAAAAACAAAACAAAACAACATATATATTGTTTTTTATGTACGTAGTATCGCAATTTGTGTGATTTTTAAGAGAACCGATTTTGAAGTTCAACATATGTATTTTATTATTCCACTCTTGGTTCATGTTCAATATATTTTGAAATAATGTTTTCATCATGGTTTAAGTCATAATTCCAATAAGGTGTTTACATTTATTATCGATTAGAATGTGTCCGGATGCAAATAATCACAGTTCAGTTCATGTGTATTGCCTCAAATCTGGAGATATGATTTGTATCACGTTTGACAGGTCACGATTCGATTTGATCCTGAATAATTCGGATACTACACTTTATGGCGTTAATTGCGATTTGAAAATGGAAATAAAAGTACATTTATATCAATTCATTTCTGAACCTCATTGAGCACCTCCAATGCAAGATTTTGTACAAAAAAAATCCAACATATCAACAAGGGCTGGGTCTAGAGGTGACTGTGTAGTTCCCTTCAAAAAGAGTGCATTCAGTCAAAGCACCTTCTCTGTCCACGTACCTGGAATTCAATACCAATTAACATACATAAACTCCCTTCTGTGAACCTCTTCCCCAATCATCTTAAAGCCTGGCTGTTAGATGAACAAAATTGTGATGACAACACTGTCTAAAACTGTACTACTTGTGTGTGTGTGTGTTTGTGTGTCTGGTATGTGTTATCAATTATCTTCAACCTACACAAGGGACTATATATATATATATATATATATATATATATATATATATATATATATATATATATATATATATATATATATATATGTTCATTAACATGCAAATGAATATATCCTCTCATCTAATTTTCTGGACTGCTTTATCCTGAATAGGGTCGCGGGGGTGCTGGAGCCTATCCCAGCTGACTTCGGGCCAGAGGCTGGGGACACCCTGATTTGCTGGCCAGCCAATCGCAGGGCACAAGGACACAAACAACCTTTCACGCTCACACTCATACCTAGGGGCAATTTAGAGTGTCCAATCAGTCTACCATGCATATCTTTGGATTGTGGGAGGAACCCGCAGTACCCGGAGAAAACCCACACAGGTCCAGGGAGAACATGCAAACTCTACACAGGTGGACCAACCTTGATTTGAACCCAGGTCTCCCACTGTGAGGCTGACCACTTAGCCGCCGGGCCGCCCATGAATATGAATATGTTCATTAATATGTGCTGCCCCTTATTAAATACTTCAAACTCAAAACTCCACTAAAGTAAACATATTTTATGTTTGAACAACATTTCGCTGTTATTGTATCATTTTCTCAGTTTTTAATGCAGACCTCCTGTAATGAAAACTAGCTTTCGTCAAAACCTGCTTGAATGCCTGATTCTTAATATGAAAAAAAAAACCATGGCGTACATTGCACTTAATGTGGAATTCAATAGGGGACTTGAGCTTGGAAACAGCGCCCCCGTTTGACCAAGGATTATTGAGATGTCTTGATACTAGATGTCAAGGCACGGCAGCCGGTTGCTGCCGACGGGTAGACCCAGTGGAAGTGAAGCTACCTACTGTTTATTTCCATCAAAAACAGTGTGCATAAATATCGATTCAGATGGAGTTTTAATTAATACAAGAATCGTGCAATGCAATCTCGCCGAAATTATTTTTAAAAAACACCTTTTGTATACTGCATTTTAGTTCCCAGTCTTTTTATGCGCCAATAGTAGTTTTGCATAAAGATGTATTTCGACTGACTAACAGAGAATCACTTAAAAATGTCCTTTAGGAATTGAGCCAAGATTGAATTGCTCCTGATTAACTTTTTGGCAAGAGTCACCACCAGTTTGTGTGCAAACCACTTTAAAATGAAAGCACCATACTTGTTATGAATTTTACCTTTTGTTTCCCTTGTGACACTTGGAAACACCTCACTCAAGTGTGCATTGCTTCTTTTGTGCTGACAAGAGAGTGAGAGAAGAAAATTGATTCCGAGATTAACCTCAAGAGCATCTTTCCGTCTCAAACTCCCCCTCCAAATCGATGGCTGCTGTGAATGGCTGACTCACTCGAGGACCCAACCAAAACACATCTTCACCTTTAAAGAGAAACTTGGGGAACAAAAAGCGGTATTATCAATGCTACCTCTTCACATATCACATGATGCTGTGATATATTTAACATGACATTGTACAATACCTGTATGTTTTGATTTTAATACTAGAGAAGGTTATTACACTTCCATATCTAGTAAGATGTCAAAGTCCAATTTATTACATTGCAGGTAAATTTGAAATCCAGCACGTTTAAACTTGATAAGGATCAAGGAAGGGGAGCATTTGAAGTGAAAACATGACCCCTAACCCTCAACATATCACGTTATATCATGATGTTATTGTCATGTTATAATGTTGATTTTTTCCAAATTGGTATTTTTTTTTAGATCAAAATGTGAAATGTGCTGAGTTTGTTAATTTTTTTTAGCAGGTTATACAGCGATGAGGGTCACGGTGTGCTGGTGTTGATCCCAGCCACCTTAGGCCAAGCACAGGGTATACCCTGAAACAGGCCCAAGGGGACTCACACCTATAAGGGGCTGAAAATTCACCATGTACGATGTGGAATTTTTCAATTGATCACATCAAAATGTCAAATTCATCACGTTAAAACATTTGAGTTAGTTCGTTCATTTTCCGTACCGTGCATTCTCACAAGGGTCGCGGGGGGTTCAGGTCCTTATGCCCAACCAAATATGGGCAGTGTATACCCTGACTTGGTTGACAGCCAATTGCAGGTCACAAGAAGACAAACAACTAGTGTTCAACCAGCCTACCATGCATGTTTTGGGGATGTGGGAGGAAATTGGAGTACCCAGAGAAAAGCCACGCAGTCCCGGAGAGAACATGCAAAGTTCACAAAGGAAGGTTGTAACCAACCAGGCGTTCAACCCTCGATCTCAGAACTGTGAGGCAGATGTGCTAACCACTTGCTCACTGGGCTGCTAACATTTAATTTATGACATAAAAAAAAAACTATCACAGTAGAATTGAAAATTTATAATGTTAAATCATAACATTTAACATCTTAAACCATTTTTATCAGTCATTCTCTGAACGGCTTCATCCTCACTAGGGTTGCAGGGGCTGCTAGAGCCTATCCCAGCTAACTTAGGGTCGTGGCAGGGGACACCCTGAATCGGTGGCCAGTCGATTTCAGATCTTAAACCCTTAATGGAAATTTATATGATATGATGCTTTTAACGTTATGCCTCTTTTTTTCTGGTGTGGCTGCAATATACTCGTGAGTGAGATCCATCTGGCCAGTCCTTTGAATTGCACCTATATATTTTCTTCTTATATCAAATAATGATTCATTGTACTTGAGCAAGAGGCACTCAAAAGTGTTTGCTTGGCGTAAAATTGACTAATTTAACATAACCACCTTTACAGAACGCCCTTGTTGTTCAAGCGTGTAACCCTAATTTTAATAAAATTAACATTTTGACCTTCTAGTGAGAGTAATGTGATTTGTTGCGTGAGGGTCATCCAGTAAAGAGCGCGCTACTCCTTTTTACTTCTTCTTCCAAAGTCCAACACACGGCGTGGTAGAAGGATCGCCGGTTCTGATACCATCACCAGTGAGTCATGTTGTGTTAGTTTCTTCACTGTCCTTGTGAAGCTAATGCGGGGCGACAAAGTGATGTGTGGATGTGTGATGCACGCACTCGCCTCGGCGGCCCGTTCGTTTCACGAGCCGTAAAGCTCTAGTTAGATCGACCGATGTTGAGTATTAACATCAGAATAGTTCTGTCTTCTTCTGACTGATGACGGGAGTCGAGATCATATCTTTTGGCATCTACTCTCCTTTTCCGTGCAGTGCGCTGACAATCTTGCAAAGGTGACAAAACATATGTTCAATACAAACCTATACTGTAAGTAGCTTACAGATCCTCTGGGTGTTACGTACAAGTCTACGCAGCCCTGTTCAACTGCTAGGTTTTTGTGGTTCCAGAAGATGACCTCATTTCAAACCTTTTCCAACACAGACCCAGACAGAACTATTTAACTCATTTTTGTTGTGGAACACATAATATAAAGTAATACCTTGACATACGAGTGTCCCAACATATGAGAAATTTGAGATATGAGCATACAAGACGGTTCCCGATATGGCCGCCAAGTGGACGAGTATGCGAGAGGCTGCTTATGAGAGCATCATCGCTCTGTCTTTGTCGTCGCATCTCCCTTGTGTAAAGATATCTACAAGCACCGGCTGTACAGGTTGCATTTTTTGCATTAATCAGTGCAAGATTAATGGGTCCAAAGTGAGCCAGTGCAATCAAGGGCGAACCATCATTTCCAAGCTGTGCAGTGACATTCATAACGAGATGGAGAGCCTTAGTTTAATATGGTTAAAGACAAACAGTTAGTGGGAGACAGCACACACTCCGCAGTAAATGGTACCGTCTGTCTGTACTGAATGATGTCACATTTTAGTATTGAACATCATATCCACAAGATAGGTATTTGTTACTTTGTGAGTAGGTGGTGAATTAGAACAAATAATAAGATGTTTTTCCATTGTAATATCCTGTTTTGGTGTTTTTTCAGAATGTGGGAATGGATTAATTTGTATTTATGACAGACATTGTAGAAACATTAAGAAACTTGAAAAAGAAGCATGTTATTCTTTCGCAGACCACACATGCCAGGCCTTACCTCGATATGAATGGACACTCACATAACCGACATGAGGATAGGTGATACAGAACATTAATGGATGCATTAATGAATACCGAAGGAGATTTTTTTAATACTTTAAGACTACTATTTCTAAATGTTCTTCATTAAATAATGAACCCATAAAAACCCATGTGTAAACCTTGGCTTTATTGGACTATAACACAACTTACTATGTGTTCATTTAATTAAATAATTCATTTTCTGAACCAGGGCGGCCCAATGGTATGAATGGTAAGCACGTCGGCCTCACAGCTCTGCGGTCCTAGGTTCAAATCCAGGTCATGTCCACCTGTGTGGAGTTTGCATGTTCTCCCCGGGTCTGCGTGGGTTTCCTCCGGGTACTCTGGTTTCCTCCCACATTCCAAAAACATGCATAGTAGGTTGATTGGAGACTCTAAATTGCCCCTAAGTATGGGTGTGAATGTGCATGGTTGTCCGTCTCCTCGTGCCCTGTGATCGGCTGGCTACCAATTCATTGTGTCCCCCGCCTCTGGCCCGGAGACAGATGGGATTAGTTCCAGCACCCCCGTGACTCTAATGAGGATAAAGTGGTTCAGAAAATGAGATGAGACGAGATTTTCTGAACCGATTGTTCCCAGGGGTTGCTGGAACCTATCCCGGCTGACTTTGGGCACCTGGCGGGGGACACCCTAAATTTTTGGCCAACCAATTCCAGGGCACGCAAGGAGACAGACAACCATTCACGTGCATGTTTTTGTGAGGTGGGAGAAAAGCAGAGTACCTGGAGAAAACCCACACAAGCCCGTGGAGAACATTCAAACTCCACTCAGTGAGGACTCACCTGGGATCGAACCCTCGACCTCAGAACTGTGAGGGTGACGTGCTAACCACTCCGGCAGCCTGTCCATTTAGTTACATGTACCTAACGCACCCATTTCATGTTGTCATTTACTGCACTGAAGTTAGCACTGAAACATAACAGTATTTCATCTTTAAAATGTGTTCCAGTGAGAGTGTGGCAGATTGGTTCAACGTCAAAACGCTCTGACGTGGATTGGGTTGCAATGCCCGGAGCAAAGTGACTCGTTTCCCTTCAGAGATGTGCCACTCTCCATCGCAGCCTCGCGTGCTGAACCGTGTAGAGCCGACTGGATTTTTGTTTTGAGTGTTTTGAGACTGAAGGAAATGCGTCATTTAATCCACAGATATGCTTAGGGTCAAATTTGACCTCATTTGACATTTAACAGCAAAAGTTCTTGTCAGAATGTGATCAATTCAAATTGAAATTGTATGATTCATCCTGGCTTGACCCTAAATACATGGCAACTAAGTATTTGGAAACAATAATCATCAAGGGAAATGGAATCCTATCCTAAAATGGTAACTGCACATCCACATGAGAAACATCCATAACATTCAATTATTGTGCATTGAGGCAACAAATTAGGAATCTCGAATAACAGCAACTTATATGATAGTCAAGTATTTTTATAACCAGAACTTGAAAAACAAAGTCCCTCCAAGGATTCCTTTTGTATGATTTGATAAATGATTATCTCCCACAAAGAGCCCCTCTATTTTTAGAAAGGAATAAATAGCACCTACCATTTTCATACAGACAATACCCAATTGTACCTCCCTCTGATGCCACTTATCCATTGCATTTTATCTCAGCCCTAGTGGTAAAGAAATCCTTGATGGCAATAGCTTTTCTCCGGATGAATTGACATTGCTCTCGAACAGCTGTGGCTGTCAAGGGTTTGCATGATTAACAGATTTCTTCTCCTGTGGCGACATACTTATTTGCCAGTGTATCATAATTTTGCCTGTCAAATATTTAAGGGTCAGACACTTTTTGTAAGATGACTGGGAAATATTAGTATTGGATAAGTTGACTCAAAGATAACCTAGGGAAGCTAAACTTAATGTGAGCATTCACAACGTAAGTGATTATTCCAAAATCATAAAACATGAATAAAATATAAAACCGTATATATAAATATAAATAAACACACCAGATGGCTTCAAGATGGTGTCACATCTCATTGTGACACTAAGTAAAGAAGAGCGTAGTTACAGTGAAATGGCTCACATATTCCCCCCCAAACAATCAACCAAATAGCAGCTCATATTATTATAATTTTCTTTTCCCTCTCTATAATGAATTTTGTCTTGTTGAGTTTTTTTAGTATCACAAATTGCATTTGCTGTTGTTACGTCACCTCTGCCAGAAGTGTTTTGCCCTCAAAGCCTCTAAACACTTAAATATTCTAGTGCATTAGTCAGCATGCGGCTCTAATCCACAGAGCTTCTGAGGTGAACAGCTTTGGGAGCTCAGCGCCTGCTAGAACCAGTGGCCGCTAATATTCTGTCCGTACAACTCATAAATACAATTGCCTGTTGCCGTCTACCTTTCTTGTCCTGTGAGTGACCCTGTTTGGTCCTACTCTTGCTTTCACTTACAGTCCCACTGACAGTTTGAATCTGTGCTGTGGAAATGGCTGCAGATGTAAAAGCATCTGGCTGTGTGCCGATACTCTCGCACTGACACAGCAGAAGACGTTATCGCACATCAGCGCCCTGTCAGAAAATCAGTGCAGCAATCATTAGGTTAACGTTTACCAAAGAATATTGACGCCAACAGATACAACATATACAGTTCTCATCAGAGTAATGGCATTGTTTGGAACACCAGATATATAACGGATTTGTACCTCTGGCTTTTGGATTAGCAAAAATATTACTTTCAGAAATGTACTCAGTCATGTGGCCATAGTTAATCCAGTTTAAATTTAATTCTCCTAATTGTGGCGATGTGAGCCACGCCCAACAATAACAATACTAATGCATTTACTCGACAGAACATGACATCCTTCATGATCCGTTCCCCTAGAATGCTAAAACCTCGAGGCCAAACTGGCTCAGCACTTTAACGAACTAGGTTATATCAGGACGACTTCGAGAGCCAGTATCGTGATTTGCTGAGATGGATGTTTTGGGATCATAACAAGTGAGAATTTCATACATTGCTTAACCGAGGTCACACATTACCAGTATGTTGCTTGCAAAGTTTGTTTCATTCAGCATGCTGATTTCTACATTTTAAATCCCACCCAGGATTAATAGTTGCTGTGGACATGAAGCAATTAAAGTTGGTGAAAACTATAAAGGGGATTAAGGCAAAGTAAGAAAGCGAGGCGATAAAGCAGGACCAGGACTAATAAATAGCGGTTACAGGCCGGAACTGAGCTAGCAAGGGATGCAGGAGTTGTAACTGGCTATGTATGTACCTTCCATAGTGCAAAAGATTGTTTATGCCTTGGGTTGATGGCGGATTAGTCATTGCCAGCGCCTCAACTTTCAAGCCAAGGTTTATCAAGTGTACGCAACAAGATCTTCTCATCACACATATTTGAAAATATTCAAAAGCATGTGCCACTCTGATTCATACAGGCAAATACCTTCAGAGACTGTCAATGGCGTAAAGTTTAAACTGAGTGTTTTGTTGAATCAACATATCCGTACAACCAATGTCTTGCTGTTTCTCAATGCATTCTAGAAGTCTGGGTCGCATCCTGGAAATAATGATTTAAGGAAAATAGTCATATATACACTTAGTATAAACAACATATAGGAATAAAGTTATCTTAGTAAGAACCAAAAAAGTTTGCAAGTTCTCCCTGGATTTTCTCTGTGTACTCCAGTTTCTTTCCACATCCCAAAAACCTGCATGGTAGGCTTGTTGAGCACTCTAAATTGCCCCTAGGTATTAGTGTGAGCGTAAATGGTTGAACACCTGAAAAAAACAATGTTAATATTGAATTGAATGCTTTTATTGTCATTATACAAGAATAATGACATTTAAAGCTTTCACCACATAGTGGTACCTCTCCTTATGAAATTAATTTGTTGCAGAAGTGATTTCGTAACATGCATTTTTCATAGGTAGAGCATATGGATTAGCATAATTTGTTCTACGATGTTTATTAAAACATACTAAACCCTTTAGAAATTATAAAACTATATACATTTTGCATGAACTATGCATGCAAATATATGTAGGTAAGAAAACAAAGATCAAATTATTTTTTAAGCTATTCAAATCAACAAGAATTGTATATATTCTAATAGGGTGGAATTGGGAGAATAAATACACACATAAATAACCAACTTAAATTAAAACTAAGTTACGTACACTCAGACTAACTCAAGAAAACAACTCAAAGGCACACAAATCAGGAACTCACCGCCATAGGTGCATTGCTATGGCCTTAGAAATAGATGGAAAAGTGCCTGGAAAAAAACTCTTTTCATTGTACGGTTCACACTCAATCGATGCTGTTGGCTGATACCGTCTGGGTCCCGCCGTTTTCGGTATGGACCCTAACTGGCGCTGGGCTGGCTGTAGCATCTGCCTACCATGTGCTAACCTCAGTTCAAACATGGAGACGAAGCTTCCGCTAACTACTAGGAGGCCAGTGAGGTTTTGGGAGATATAATCAATGGGAAAGCAACACTAATATTACAATTTAAAAATAAAACACCAAATGCAGGAAGTGTATTTACGATTAAAGGGATGCTTGTAACTTGGACTGTTTATCATATCTTGAAACAAAATATTTTCCATCTGAGGTTTTCATAACTTGAATATTTTGCATGTAGAATCATTTGTAAATAGAACAGTACCTTTGTTCGTTGAAACCTAAAACCAGGCCTAGAAATGTCAAATAGTTGCTTGTCTTTGTGTCTTGCATTGTTTTTTTTTATTTAAGAAGAAGCAGCAACAACCAAGAGTAAGCAGTTTGAAAAGCTGTTCATTAATTAAGGCGATAAGTGACCTCTGTACTTTCAGTGAGATGCCACGCTCCCTGGACGTTACTCCTATTGACTGCATCGATCGTGGTTCATTCTCACAAAGAGGGTGCTTTATTAGGACAGACATGTGGAGAGTCTCCCTATTGATAAGTTGAGGATGCCAGAAAATGCTGCACATGTCTGGTTTTCCATCAGGTAAATAAAAGAGGCTATTCAGCTAAGACTGACATTTATAGAAATGTCCAAAGAAGCTGTATTCATTTTTCACCATACAGACACTGACGACAGTCAAATGATCGCAGCTAATTTGAACACAGATACGCCCAAAAGTAGAATCATGTTCCAGTTAATGTCTTGAGCTCTTTAGATTAGCTTTTTCTTGAAGTGGGCTATAGAAAATGATATATAGCTTAAAGCCATTAGCACCATTCTGCAGGGAAAGCTAAGTCATTCAGCACTGATGAGAAGAAGGAAAGATGGAAGGGTAATGCTGCCCTGGTGATGTATTCAAGGCATGGAGGATGAAAGATGAAATGGCAGAAGGTTGGAATATCAGCATATGGAACCCAGAGGTATTAAATATCAACCTCTCAAATAAAACCCAAACGAAGGCTGTCTTACTTTGCATGCTGAAAACGTTTTCAGTGTGGCAGGCTTTCTATTTGGGGAACATCTGAATGAACACTGTAGAAATACATGGTACAGATGATTGCTAAATATAGCAGTGATCCTTCACCGGTCTCCAAAGCCAATTTGACTGAGTCTAGAGAAGGCTGAACATCACGGCTGCACCCGCCTGCTTCTCATCAGGGAGAGGTCATTTACATAATGAAATGCTGCCACGGCAACCACGCAAACACACGCCTTTAGCCCGAGAGACATCCTCCATATGGAAAGACACAGTTGATTAGGAAATAAAGGTTGGGAGAGCAGCTCTAAATGAGCCGTTCTCAGGGGTGTGATGTAGGTTTGGCCTAGTACTAGGCGTGTGACAACATATCAAAATTGTGATATATCGTGATACTTTCTATCCCAAAAGGTCCAATCCCACCGAAAATCTATATATTGTTTAAAACAGGTGTCACTGTTTTCTAAAAAAGGAAAAACATGCATGGTAGGCTGGTTGAACACTTTTTTTTTAAATCTGGTATATCAATGGTATATTTCATTTAAGAAGTTGCATTACACCTCAAATGGGCAGGATATGTTTATAATATGAAAAATGGTGATTTAATTCAGGCTTCAAGAAGTCAACGGTCACAGAGGTCAGAAGAAAATTGTGTTTAAGATTGCAAAGAACAAATAAAGTCATTATCAAATCTGCAGGATATGCTTGTAATATGAAATGGAATAGATGATCAAATTATGGGATAATGAGGTCAAAAGTCACAGAGGTCAGCAAAGAAATTATGCGATAACTTGGTAAGGATTGGCCCATTTGCAGGCTAAGGGACATGATAAGAGAAAAATGATGGCATTTTGGGACATGCGTAAACAGAGTGCTCACTCTAAAAAATGTGACAATGCTTTGAGTTTGTCTGCTTTGAGTTGTCTGCTTTGACGGTGATCTCCTCTCAACTGATGTTTCTCTAAATTATTGTGTATTTCAAAGTCAGTTATAAATAGAAGATCTATCTTATAAGATTTTCAATTTTAATTAAAGTTCTGCAGGCTCGACTTCAAAGTCTGGGTGTTATCATTTCTTAGCCTTACAAACTGTTTTGTTTTGTCACATGTCATCAGTGATTGTCCGTGGCGAGCGATCACATGGTTTGCAGCATGATGTGGGGAGACAGGTCACTGCCTATACTGCTGTATGGGGGTTGAACTGGGTAGAAGCTAAAGGACGAAGAAAGGGGGAGTCGGCAGCCAGTGATCTAACAGTAATCCATAACAGCAGAAGAGACGAGCATAAAGAAGATGAACGCTGCTTCAGGCCAAATGAAAAGGTTGCACGCAATAATGAGAAAGCGGTTCATTTTTAGTGAAAGGTTACCATGGAAAATTAGAACATAGACAATGTACAATTTCCTCTTGTTTCTTTACTTGACATCTCTGGCACTACAATAAGGCTACATCATCAAGGATACACATCTCCCTCCAAGTTCAACTTTGGAATTTGCCTGTAAAATTTGAGGAGATGCTAGGGCTCACTTTTATACCCAATGTATGCCAACGGTTTGGAGGTATTAGCATGTGCTCATAGCTTAGAATTTTGCCATCTTTATGGGCCATGTGCCAACATGAATTGCGGATGATGTCATATTTAATCATACTCAGTTGTTTACTTTCCGTGAGTTTGTATCATGCGGCGGCAATAGAAATGATTCACTGCCAGTTCCAATTTGGTTTCATGTAATCAGGCTTCAAACAGGGTACTTTGCAAAAAAGGGCAAGAAGAAAACATCAACGTTGCATCTAAAATAATGACTTTATCATCGTTGATATGTTACCACAGTGGAGAATAAAGATATTGCTAATACGTAGACAGGATGTTAATTATTTTAATTACAGACATTGGCCTGGTGTTCCAGGAGATGAATCTCACGGCAGCCAGCACAGTGATGTGGAAGTTGATTGTCTTAATATTGATTCATAACTTTAGACGTTTTTCATTTGTCAAATGTGACAGGTGGACGAGTGGTGGTGCAGGTGATGTGACATAATAATACTGAAAGGACAGGTGATTTGCACTAATTTGTGTATATATTTTCACTCATTTAAATAAATCCCAGTTTTTTAAAATATGTTAACTGTTCATAGAGCATTCATTTAATTCATTGACATAGCTAGATGGCCAATCCATTTGGACTGGGAAGGCTCAATAACACTAATTATAATTGAGCCCTGGCATCCACAGTTGTGGGCAACACACGTATAACAAACGGTAATATTGTGGCCTCCATGACTTAAAATGTGATGTCCACATAGTCTTTTTATGAGTTTTTTTTAAAAAGCAAAAATAGTCACTTGCCCTATAAAGGGTTAATGTTGCATATCTTTCTTAACCATATTTATCACTGATTATCAGGATTAATTGAGAATTTTTTAAAATTAAATCAGTGCATGGATAGCTATGTCTCTAGATTACAATATTCAAACTTGACGATTGTGAATTCAGGTTAGGAGCCAGACAATAAGATTGTGTAATCCTTCCTACATCCAGCTTAATGTACTTAAAATGGAATTTTCAGTGGCTGCATAAATAATAAAATGACTGTAATTCTTCACATCAATTGCCACAAAAACACAGCTTTTGTCAAGATGTGCGGTATCCACCCCACATTTCAATAGTTGTGTTAAACCAACTCTATTTCAGGCACATCTTGTATTAGTTGGCTCTGCGTCGTGTCAATGTTAACATGCTTTTTAGGGTTGCACGAGCAGAATGTGTGGAGGCTGTCCTCACACTTGCTTTGCAATTAGTCACCACTTTGGTTTAATAGATCTACTTACATGCTTCTTTCCTTCTGCGAGTGAAATATGATCTCAATTTGTATCTTGACAGGTCACTGGAACCTTACAAAGCGTTCCTTTGCTTGCTCGGCTTTTGTGTTATATTAAAAAAACCTTACACTCATAAGGAACATCTGCTGAGCCTTTTCTTGGCAGTTAGTTGACTGCTTGCTTACACAGACAAGATTTCTATTATGTTTCTACCATTGAATTTTTCTCCAGGGGTTGTATCTCATCAGATCTGCAAAATATAATGATGGTTAATGTGAGATTTCCCCCATCAGCTCCTCAGTAATAATATTGGCTGTTCACAGAGGGAAAAAATACTGTAGTATATGGGGTTGCAGATGATGGATGGATAATAAATATTTTCACTCATGGATTGTAAGGCAGAAGGTTTTGCATTTGCTGCTGACTCCTGTGAAACTGCTCGATTTAAGTGTGTGTGTGTGTGTGTGTGTGTGTGTGTGTGTGTGTGTGTGTGTGTGTGTGTGTGTGTGTGTGTGTGTGTGTGTGTGTGTGTGTGTGTGTGTGTGTGTGAGAGTGTGTGTGGAATATGTGAGGGTGAGTGGGTGCTCAGTGCTCCATGCTGTAAAAGCTTTGAGGGACAGATGGCATCTCAGTCTCAGTGTGGCTTCTACCGGTCCTATTCTCTTTGACTGCAGGTCTCCATCCTGGCTTGGCTGCAGCATCATAGCCTTAATACATCCACCCACCTGCCCAATGTCCACAAATACATTCTGGAGTATAGATGTCCTGATAGTGATTTGTTTTTATTTTCAATCAGGTCTGATTTTTTCGAGATGTTTTACCGATACTAGGATTTTCCATCCAATGAAAAGAATGCAAAACATATCTATTAAAATCTATTTAAAAAGAACCACCAGGACGCACTCTAATAAGACTTTCATAAGAAATGCTCTATTTTGCACCATGCTTTGTTACCATCATTACTTCATAAAGGGAAATTGTCTAACTCAGCAGACATGTTTGCCTTGTGGTTTGATTTACTGCAGTCGAAACTACTGAAAACATTTGACACTACTGGATCGGAACCGATCTTGTGACAACATCCGATACTGCCCGATACTCCAAAAAACGCCATATCGGCCACTGATACCGTGTATTGGATCAGGACATCACTATTCTGGAGTAATATATGGATTATGTTTTTTTTTAATTTCCTATACCTCCTGCTTCCTCCTGACCTCTAATGTTAAAGACAGTGGACACATTAAGCAGCTTTGGTCATTCCACTTAATGACAACAGTCAACAATAGTTACTTGCCAGATAAAGGATTAGAGTAGCAGATATCAAATAATTTTTTCAATTCTATATTTTTTAGCACTGGTCATCATGTTAATTTAGATTAAAAAAAATACAGCTAGTCACACTGTAGTTAATAGCGCACCGATGTTAACAACAAAAGAACATGACCCAAATAAATAAAAATGAGGGACAAAAACACATGGTATGAACTGAAACGTTGATTCATTCATTCATTTTCTGAACCGCTTTATCCTCTTTAGGGTTGCGGGGAGTTGAGGCTAATTGTCATTGTTGGTGCTAATTTTTACAACGGAGTGCGCTGGAGCCAATCCTAGCCAACTATGGTCAGCAGACGGGGGACATGAGGAGGGGGTCAAAAATCCACGCTTACACTCATACTTAGGTGCAATTTAAACAAGCCTAGCATGCATGGGCACCAGGTGGCCAGTCAATCAAAGGGCACAAGGAGAAAGACAACAATTCACGTTCACTCATACCTAGGGGCAAATTAGAGTGTTTAACCAGCTTACCCTGCATATTTTTTGATGTGTGAGGAAACCGGAGAACCAGGAGAAAACCCACTCAACCCCGGTAAGAACATGGAAACTCCGTACAGAGATGACCCACCCGGCATCAAACCCTTGACTCCAGAACTGTGAGGCTGACACCCTCTCGAAGATGTGATCCTTCACATGTTAAATCTGACCGTAATAAGCAGGTGATGAATATAGATCAAGTGCAAACAAATTAATGAAAGGTGTGGTTGAAAATTACATAAATCTCACTGTCGATATTCGAGTGGCGGGGGACAGCTGGATAATGAGAAAAGGGCCATAGCCGAAATGTATGACTATAGGTTTAAAAAAAAAAGAATCACGCAAAGTGTTAGGTATTGGTTTTGTCATGTTTTGTTGGGGTTTTGATATTTGGGGTGTTTTCCCTTGTGTGACCTGTCCATGTGAATACCCATTAGTTTTACCTGTGTCTTTCTTTTGCTACCATCGTGTGACCCAGGAGTTTCTAATTGTCTCCTCAACCTATGTCTGTATGTCCTTGCCCTGTTTCTAATTGTTCCTCCAAAAATGACAGGGTTGATGGTATGGATTGAGATGCCTTCTGGCTCATCTGAGACAGTTTCATAGTTACCTTGTCAGGTGGCTCCAGGTTTTACATGTTGCAATAGTCGGTGGTTACGGAATACTGCAGGCAAACATTTTGTCATTATAACAGAATGACAGCAAGTAGTAAGAATCCGGTGAAGTATCACCTCATTAAATGAAATTCGAATGCAGCAGGCATTTAATTGCAGTCCTGGTATGTTTTGCGCCAGCTATCAAAAGTGTTTGGCTCCAAACTTATTATAATGACATGGCTTCTAATTGAGGCATTTGTCTTTGGAAAGCGATCACCGTCAGATAGCTGCCGCCTGCTGGTTAATGAACGCTTGGGTCATGGCACCCCCGCTTGCTGATTTAATGGGGGGCGTTGGGATTGAAGGGACACATGAGGACTAATGAAAAAAGCCCCACAGTGTCGAATATTCACACAGCCTACATTGCAACTTTGGCTTGTTAATGGGCAGTTGTCTGGCTGCTTAATAGGCATCTGTGGTCACTCAGTTGAGATTTGCTGAAACTATCAGTCCTTTGATTTAGAGGTAAATAAAACCTCAAAGAGTTGGAGATTTTTATAAACTTGCTGCTCCAGGCTACCCTGACGTAGATGTGCTCCAAGTTGAGTTTTTCAATTTAATTTGAGGTGCCAAAACTTGTCTAACTTCTAACCTGTTGGCATTTCTCTACTCAGTAATTGATTGATTTCTTTGTCCTCACCTACCCAGTGAAGACTGAATTTGATCTTTTTTGTACTTTTCTACCTAATCCCAAGGGACAATGTTGACTTTGAGTAGAGTGAGTTGTGAGTTTAGATCACAGAATGAACTAAACACACAAGTCAGGGTACCACTAAATATGATCTCACCTGAATGGACCTTTAGCACCAGCTTGTGTGAGCGAAATATGAGCTTTTGTTTTGGAGGGCTTGTGATCATGTACAAGTAGACACTCTTAAGCGAGGTGAAAGGGCTCATCTTGACTTAATACATTTCCCATCTGCTGTGTGTGTGTGTTTGTACAAGAGGTCTCATATAACTAGGAGGATCACTGTCAAGGCAGTCTAATTTGTTGTTTTGCAAACATCCCCTTGCATATACATGACTTGAAGTTTAAATAATGGCAATCATTCAGCAGTTTGCACTGTTGATGTGACAAATAGTGATGATTTATGTCTCAAAAGCAGTTGGGGACATGATTCAGTATTTATGAAAGCATTTCAGTAATTTGTTTGTAAAGGTCTGAGTAATTTGTAAGAATCATCACCAAAACAGCTCGAAACAATAGCATTGTGCCAGTTTCAGAAAAATCTCGAGTATTTTATTGACGTTTTCTCAATGATAAGGATGTTTGTTTACAAGTCAACAAGTGAACAAAACTTCAGGACACAAATCTTAAAGGTCAGAATTTTTTCATAAATCCTTTATATAAAATATACACTTTCATGAATCCTTTAGAAAAATGATATTTTACTAGTATGTTTGAGAGTATTTGTATATGTGGATTTTTTGTGGGGTCATTGGTTAAAATCCTGTCTACAGTAAGTGTAAAGGCTTAATCTTTGCATCGAAACGTACCCTTGCAGCCTACAAACCATTTGAAAAAATGTACTCGATTTCTGCAGCGTTATCAGTCGGAAATCCTACTGTATTATACCATGAACGCATGTTTACTCCTGATTGGGCCCAAGTGTATTCATACTTCTGTCTTTTTCCTTCTGTTTGTACTTGGCTTGTTCATGCACGGCTGGAAACCATGCGCTGTCTGGCAAGGTTACTTCATGCAACTCTTGACAGTCCCTCCTCTTCCTGTCTTTGCGTGCATTTAGAAAACCTGCTACGAATGTAAACCCTTCTTAGAAAGATTTAAAATGCTTTCTCATTAACAGCCAGAAGTAGGATAGAGGATTGCATCATTATAGCAAATGAAAGTTTAGGGACTGTGTGATTGATTATCATGAATTTTGCATTAAATAATAACATCCACATTCATAATCTAAACACCCTGTTTCCTCTTGCTCCCTCCTCTGCTTCATTGTCTACTTTACTTCTCTGACTTAACACTCAGCTCAAATACTCTGCTCCCTGCCTCAGCAATACTTATAATTCATAGTGTCAAGTTTGACATCGCCTTGGTGGCCAACGAGCTTGTAATATACTCGGCCGGAGGTTTATACTGAGCTGTTTGCATCGGGTGGCTTGTCAAGAGTGCAGCGCGGGTAGGAATGATGACAAACACAATTTGGAATTGTGTGATAAAGCGTAGCCGCTTGGACAGTTGAGACTACCATTTTTTACCTCCATTTTTTTCATATATTTTTTAAAGAGCCTCTCAAGTGCAGTGCAGTTTCTGTAATCTGCAAATAATGTCAAAAAGTTGAAGCACCAAAGAGAACCAGCATCAGAAAAACGAACAATATTTTAATTGCTAATTCAGGCAGTCTTACAGTTTAGAAACACGAGTGATCAAACAATCACCATCCTAACCTCAGCTCAACCTGAAATCCTGTATTTTACCAGTTAGTCCTCATGCGAAAGCAAAACTGCCATGAACAACATCGGGTTGTGGATCCCAGGGTGCCCTGGGACTGCTTGAAGAAATGTAATCATCTTAAACAGCCTTTAATGTTGTCCTCTTCTTTCACCATTGCTCCTAAAATAACAGACCCTTCGGGTAGCAACTGGCAAAGCAGAGAAGGGCTAGCCAGCCAAGTGACAAACAGACAGAGGCACCCAGAACAGACCGGCCCAGATTACACCCATTTGCTCTGTACACTTAAATGGGGATTAAACACCTTCCTATACAAAAATGTAGACCGTTCTCCAAAAAATGTTCTGCAAGTGGGCCATGTTCTGTGTGGCATGTCATTTCCAAAATCACCTGACTACTACTTGGGCAGTGTATTACCGTCTCCTCAGTACCCCTTCTCCTCCCATTTAGGTCATAATGTAGGCTAGTTCAGGTCATTGTGCATTCATGTGGTGGACTGACGAGGTGTAGCTGTACTACATTGTAGCTCACCACCGATTTTAAATTTCATCTTACTTCCACCTCAAACTGAATGAGAAAACTTAAGTCCACAGTTAAAATACTCAAACATGATAAGTAATGAATAGAATGAAAGGATGGGTTAAATAGTTCAATCCAGCTAGTCTCTAAGTCATTTTTTTTCCATTTCTTTTGGCTTTTTGTTTTCTTCTGAGTACCTCTGTTTTTCTTTCTTTTCTTTTAAACAAAATGGTATGCTTACTATTTTAAATTGTTTAAAATGTATAGCCCAGTAGCATGATTTAAATAGTATGCTTTTTAAAAATAAATTTTACTTTTTCTCATGAATTTGTGCTATTAGTGAGCTCTACCAAATAGCAACGACACAGTAAATTGTTAATGCACCTCTCCACACCAAAAAATAATCTTTGACCCTTCGGTTTTAAATTTGAAATTGAATGTTGCCAAGTGAAAGATACTTAAGGTGAGAACTTTGAACCTGGTTTGTCATGTCTCATTTTAAATCCAGTAATCCATGAAACAGTGTATCCCAGAGGCTACTGCCACTACCCTTAACCCTCAGAGGCTATTAACCACAAAGCCATTGGTTATGTTATGCCGGGAGAAGAGGCAATGCTCTAGACCGAGCATTCCATCATTGTTATGGGAGTGTGAGATCTCTCCCTGGTCAGATAGAGGAGCTGTCGGTGCTTGCTGGGCTGCTTGTGTGCTGCTGATCAGGTGATAGGACAATTTAGGAGGATCTAGGCAAGGAACATGGTCTTTAAAACCTCCAGACTACTGAGGGACTGTGCAGATCATCTTGAAAGAGTGATTCTGCATATTTAACCTCAGTCTCAGTCTGCAGAAGGTCCCCACCTTTTGGACTACCTGTGTGTGTCTCCAGTATTCTTTTACCTAGGTCTACAATGTCTTGTGTGTCTGTCTTGCTACTGCAACCAAGGAAATTTCCAGAATACAGGATGGAATAAAGTTCTAATTTAATCTAATCTATATAAGAAAGCCGTAGCTCTTCACACCATGCGAGTTATTTGTAAAGGTCGGATGGTTCTGACTGAGGCAGCATCATTTATAGTCTTGCTGCCTGAGTGTCTGCATTATTTATAATCCATGACACAAGGCAGTGGGGAAGAGGTGCAAAGGTTACAGGAAGAGCAAAGCTCATGTTTATTACTCTACATCTCGATTTGTGATTGCCAAAACCCAGCGATGGCAAGTCAAGACATGACTGCAACTCCCGTTACCGTGTAATCCATTCTCCCATGCATGGCAACCAATCCTCTTGATGATTTACAGCTTCCCCAAGGTCAGAAGCCTAATTGCAACCATATCATCCGCTAACAGAGTCCCCCTGACCCTTTGTAAACCTCCACCTGCCACACCCTGACATCAATTCTACTTGTCAGACCCCTGCTTGTGGTCAGCTGTTGCGTTGAGGCAGCGATTTAATTTGAAGCTTTGATAGCCTGCTAAGCTGTCATCATGTGCTTGGCCTTGAAATGACATGTTCGCAGTGGTGCTGCTTCGTGCGTCCCAGGAACTGTTTACATGTCGGGTCAAGTGGCGGACCAACATGTTCAGTTGTGGGGTGATTGGATGCTGAGTGGTTCTCAAGTGTCATGTTATGGTAGGTGGCGGGGAAAGATAAATTCGTCTTTAGTTCTACATTGAAAAGTAGATGTTTTTTCTTCTTCTTCTTGTCCACCCTATTAAGCCTGTTATATAAAAAAAGGATCGCAGTCACTGACCGATTATCTTCGTTTAATTTTCATCTCAACAACATTCCAAAAACATGCACTAGTTTCTTTGAAGTCTCAGATTAAATTATATATTTTCCAAAATCTTTTGAGACTTTTTTTTAAAACTCTCTGCATTTTGAATATTGACGTATAGCTTACACATTTTCTGGAGACAAAAGTCACAATGGTGCTTTTTTTGCCACTTCGTTCAGATTTTTTTTTTAACCAAACGTAAGAGTCCAGGTGAATTTGAATTATATCCAGGCCTAGATGCTAGAGGCAAAGGTCACATGGGTTGTTGAATTTTTCAATTAGCTTTATTTACTGCAGATCAGGGAATACTCGAGCCACTTTTTTTCTTGTTTTCTTCTATTAAAAACATAAGAAAGTTAAAAACCTCAATCAATCAACCAACTAGCCCTAACCTACCCAACCAACCAACCAACCAACCAACCATTTGCTTCTTGATTCTATTAGGAACATTTTGCTGCATGTTTTCCACTTTCTTTTTTTGTGTGTTAAGTGGCTACTTATCCTCACTGTAAAATAACACTCAAGGCGCTTTTGGCACTGAACTGTTATCCTCTGGAATTGTGGCTTTGAGCCTTGGTGAATGTTCTTGATCAGGTCACATGAAGGACAAAACTAATGTCTTCATTTTACATTACATCGTAACCAGCATGTTGTATTAGTGTGAGGTGAAACAGTAACTACTGTATGGACACCATGATGGGCAGCAATATTTACATAATTTCTAATCGCTACTAAAATAATAAAACATATATTTGCTGTCCATATACAATCAGCGCTCCAAAACACTGTTTGTGCATTCTTTCTTATTCAGGACTGATTCTAGTTACAATTTAATATACTGAATTACAATTTTGCTTGGTTAATAAAACTTTTGTACATCACTCATTCGCTTGTTAGTAATGCAAAAGGAATTAGTTAGAAGCATCTTTGGCACACAAACAAACAAAAAAGTCTAGTTATTCATGGACCGTTTATTATTGTAATTTTTTGGATTCCAATTTAATTGTTCCAAGGCAAACTTGAACAAATCTTGTTGCGATTAGGTTTCAGAATAAGACCGAAAAAAAAGAAAGCCATAAAAAGAGGGATGCAGATATGAAATTGCATGTGGTGTGAAAAGAGGCCTTATAACTACGACCTTTTGTGATCAACCAGACGATCGTGTTGATTTCTTATGATGACCAGACGCTAAAGGTCCACCACATGTTGAATGCTCTCATATCACATAGCAGTGAACGTATTGTGGCAATCATTTCCAGTGTGTTGCAGTTTTTAGTGAATGTCCACCACAGTAGACACAAGGTGACAACTATGTGTGACTCTTTTATTGGAAAGAACATTCCTTTTAAAACTGGCGTTAAGCCATACTTTTAATTAAAAAGCTGGACCAGTTTTAACATTTTTACTTTTAGCATATTAATAAGCTATAATATTTTATTGTGGGTCACTAGCAATTTATTTTCTGATTGCTCGCACAAAGTGCACAATCGATGATTGAGCCAACACTTTGCTGCATCATGTGACCAGATTTTTTTTTTTACTCTGAAGCACAGCCTGACGAGAATGAACTGTGATGTTAATCACCTGCTGAGGCCCACTCAATGGCAACTCGACAACACAGACATAAGGTCAGATATGGGATCATGTAGCAATTATTGCTATAATTGGTCTTTGTTAAGCAGTTATTAAGCGGAGAACTAACAGTCAGCTTCCTTCGGAGTAAAACCTGCTTATGTTGGTTACATTGCAGTGTTGCCCTTGTAGATGTTGTCATGGTGATTATCACGGACATTGCACAGTAGTTTGGCTAGCAGCTATAGTAATATCCCTCTACAAATTTAGAAAGATTCAACAGGGCATGCGTAAAAGATGAGTGATTCTGAGTCAGTTTAAATGAATTGGGTGCCTATCATTGTCAGTAGCTTGCAATTAGTTAATTTAGAGCTGGGCGATATGACAAAAATTGTTATCACGATAAAAAAAATATCAGTCGAGATCGATAATTATCACAATAACTATCACATCTTTTTTGTTTCAAATTTGTAATTTCAAGCTTCTGTGAGGGCGGCTCGGTGGGGCGAGTGGTTAGCACGTCGGCCTCACAGCTCTGGGGTCCTGGGTTCAAATCCAGGTCACGTCCCACCTATGTGTAGTTTGCATGTTCTCCCCTGCGTGGGTTTCCTCTGGGTACTCTGTTTTCCTCCCACATTCCAAAAACATGCATGGTAGGCTGATTGGACACTCTAAATGTCCCCTAGGTATGGGTGTGAGTGTGCATGGTTGTCCGTCTCCTTGTGTCCTGCGATCGGCTGGCCACTGATTCAGGGTGTCCCCCACCTAAGGCCCGGAGTCAGCTGGGATAGGCTCCAGCACCCCCCACAACCCTAGTGAGGATAAAGTGTTTCAGATAATGAGAGAGTAAGAAACTTCTGAGAATAGGTAAATAGATTAGTTTCTTCCTTATTCAAATATGAAAGTACCTATTTTACCTTACTTTATAACAAAAGGGAATATGAAATATGATGATTTTAAAACATATTTTTGTTGTTCTGTTGTGCAATAAAGACAAGACAACTACCTCCTTACACTATGAAAAGTAAAGAATAAAACCTGCAATTTTTTTACAGGTGTCTTTATTTTTATGAAGTTGCCTTCAAACCAAAAGTTGCTGTGCAATATGAAATAAATAAAATAATCAACTGAAGAAATCATCACCATTGGCAAGCAGACTATTTTCAGCCTAAAAAAAGAAACAGTAAATTTACCTTCCATATGGCCATTTACAAAAAAAATAAGTAAAAAAGTTGGTTGAATGTAACTTATTTTAACCCATTTTAAACCAAGAGAAGGTTTAGATTTTTGCAACGTTTTCAGAATATACATAAAATGGGAAACATATTGATATCAATTAAGAAAAATATTACAGGCTGTCCTCAAATGAGGACAGTGGGTTAAGAACATTTTCAATTAGGCTGCCCTTTGCACAGGCGCGAGGTATTAAAAAAAAGAATGAAACAAAACACCACAGAGAATTCACTTGGATCTGTTAGTGCGTCAGGTCGGTGTTGTCCTGCATCTCATAATCGCTTATTTTGGCCGTATTATTGTCCTTTTGCGTTCATGCTCCATGTTAGCCTCTATGCTAACATGCTAAAAAACAAATTTCCTCGTCATCCTCTTCTCCTAAGCGATGGTCTGGAACTAGTGTTTATCTCACAATGTCGCCCCCGTTCTCTGTGGTGGTCGGGGGGTGTAATTAAAGTTTAAAATTTTCGATTTTTTATCGAAAGTTTTTAACATTATCGTTGACAAAAAATATTTCACAATAATTACATTTATCGTTTTATCGCCGAGCTCGAAGTTAACTTCTTCTGTTGAGGCTGTCTATGTGTGTTTGGACGTGGAAACTGCATCTAAATTTCCTGCATCTGTGTCGCAAGTTATCTAAATTAGAAACACTGATTTCTTTGGCAAGTTGTACTGTATATTCTTCGTCTCAGTAAATGGTTCAAAACACTCATATTGATTGTTGATCAAACTGAAAATGCAATCATAGCAAGAAGACCGCAACCCACTAACCAAGGTCGACTCCAGTGTGGCATAAAATCAGATTCGGTTACAAAAAGGAATTAATATATATACACAGGGATTGCCGAGGAACTGATCCCGGCTGGTTCACTTGTAGAACTCATCACACTGCAGGCGTTGTACGTTATTTATCAATCTCCCGCAGCTTCGTTTTGCCGGTTCTCTCATTGCTGTTTCATGAACTAATCTTTGGCTTATGTCTGGATTTTAGATCATTTGCTACATATTGTGCCAGACCAGAAGATTAATTTACTAACCTTATGAGCCAATGAAAAGTGCAAACGAGGAAAGAAGATAAATAGCTCACAGTTCAATTTTGAAGGGGGATTTTAATTTGAACCATGTAAACATAACCCAACGATAATTTACTACTAGTTTTGCAGCATTTGTTTTGGCTTCTGCACCATGGACACTTAATGGGGTAATTTATTCTTTACTCACTTTTTACAAGACAGTTTTTGCTTTCATCAGCACTTTCACAATCATTTTTATTATTTGTTATCCTCTTTGACACAGGATTCACCCATTCATGAGTCCATATGAAATGTTGCTGAGAAATCTGAATTTTCACGTTCTAAAGAATTGAATATGGTGGAGTCAAAAATGTTTTTCTTAACATGCACCCTTGTTAAAGAACAAAAGTGTTTTCTTTTGTGGAGGAGTAGATTTAGGTCCAAACTTTTCCCACAAATATAATTGAGTAGATGCATGCAGATACAATTATCTATAAATAGAACTGTTACTAGCTGGCAAGGTCTAGCATGTCCACCTTAAATTCTGAGATCAAGGGTTCAATCATGGTGCGTTAAAACCTTCCTGTGGGGACTTTATATATTCTCTCTGTGCCTGCGTGGATTTTCTCCCGGTGGTCCCGTTTCATCCCACATTCCCAAAAATCATGCATGGTAGGCTGTTTGAAGAGTCCAAATTGTCCCTGAGTATGAGTATGAGTGTATTCATCTCATTGTGCCTTGTGATTGGCTGACAGGTTGGCAATCAATTCAGGGTGTCCCCTGCCTATTGCCTGCACCCTCCTGACTCATTTGAGGATAAGCAATACAGAAAATGAAAGAATAGATAGAACCATTACGATAACATCTTAGGTCAGTTGTTCCATTGCTCGTGCAAGTGCTTTAGGTCCCTGAAAGAGTAGATTTCTATCGCAAGTTTTTGTAAAAGTATGTGCTGTTAGTCATCAGCTTCTGTTGAGTGTGGGTGGTTTGATAGAGCTGAGTGAAGCAGGTGTCTTAATCAGTCTTAATCAGTAATATCTCTGATCAGACTCCCTGTAAATAACAGATAGTAAACCCAGCCTAGAGCTGGACCCACCAATGGAAACACACTTATGCACAATGTGCATACTGGTACAAAGAGATGGTGCCATGAACGGTGAATTATTACATTAATGCAATCATACTGCAGATCCCAAATCCAGCAGCCACAGCATGATGTGTGGCCCACAAATGTAAATCCTGTGCATTAACTTCCAATGTGAGGAGAATATTTGTTTCAGACAAAACCCATTAAAAATACATTGAAAGATACAATGAATAATTACTGTTTTCCTTATCGATTCATTTGCTAATGGATCATATGTCAATTAGCCATTTAATAGTGTAAGCCCTAGTTGCACTTTCATTGGCGGTGCTAGATGTCCAATCTTTTTTGACTGTGATGACAACCAACATGTCTGAATGGCTTTACTGCGTTATTCTTGTGGTAGTGTTTAGCTTAATCATGTGCCTGTGTATTGTAGCTACTTTCATCGAAGTCAGATAAAAGGCTGCTTTAAAACCATGTGGGACGGGACCTCTGTCTTTTATAAAAAAAATAACAGAGAGCGACTTGACTCCAAACTGTTTTGGCTCAACAAAAGGTCGGCTGTTGCCAGAAAAAAACAGAACCCGGGATACAACACAAGTCTAATTAAGTATAATAATCAGTCAGTATAGTTGTATAAAAGAATTACATTAAAAATAAGCTCCATATTCCGTTTGATGTTGTGTCCTGCCTCCCATTGGGATATTAAATAAGGAATGCGGCTTCTGATTACTACCACTATCTTCACTCCTTTACTTTTCTCTGTTTTATGACTGCTTGCATTTTTAATTCATGTAGCTAATGACGTAGTAAATGTTTATGCGGAAGAACAGCCTCGGGTCAAGTTTGTCAGATGGGTATCGAGCTACTCTGTTATTGTGACCATGGATCACAATTAATTTCATAACAGCAGTAGATCTTTCCACCTAATATAACAAGTGAGGTAATATATAACAGATAAATATTGGCAGAAATGTTTGTGTTTGAACTGTGTTGCACATGATTATGACCAGGATGTATAATGAAACACTCAGGTAAGCTACATATTTTGATGACTCAGATACAGTAGCTGTTCCTAAATCATCCTCTCTCTGAAGGCCATGCTTTACATAATCCTGCACGTAGACCAGGCTAGTTGTTACCCGTGGGTTGGAATTGACCCCTTGACCTTCCCTTTTGGTTTGTTTGTTTGCCTCTTTTCTACTCTTATTTTATCTTATCACCAGGTTAGACTGTAATAATAGAAAGTTCTGCCAGAACAGTTTTTGTACACTACGCATTGACCATCATATGAATCACTTATAACTGGTGTCATGCTTATGAATTGTTTTTTAAATGTTTGCACAACTCCATTCATCGGCCAAACACATAAAGAATAAGAAGTACTATGCACCAACACTGCTCTTCGAAAGACTACGTTTGATTAATACATTTTCAGGTGGAATAAATGATTTTAATGCAAGGTATTTGGACATTATGCAGCTGCTCTGTATCTAGTTCTCACGCTACAATGCAACTTGCTTCGTGACTCCTGTTGGTGGTTTTTCATTCTTTGCAACTTCAGGTCAAAGTTATTGTAGCTGATTAAAAAGCTCATTAGTAAATTTTTGTGGCCTCTATTTTTATTATTATTTTTATTTATTTACCGCATACTACATAAAACCTATCACCATTTTAAAACCTGTATTAACTCATTGGCTGCCATTGACAGTCATCGACAGTCAATCCATTTAAAGTCAGACTGCATTTGGGAATTTTCGTAATAGTACTAGCGCTAGGCTGCTGGAGCCTATCCTAGCTGAATCCGGGCAAAGGGGAATTAGACTGATCGCCAGGCAGTGGTAAGGCACACACTGAGACAGAAAACCATTCACAATCACACTGCCACCGAGTGACGATCGATCCCACGCTGCATGCACAGAAGCCAGGCGAAAGAACTACTGCACCATTGGCGGGCCTCAAAACATATTTTTCAATTGAATTCATGTGTTACACATTCAAAATACAGTGAAAGGAATAGGAAATACCTCATGTGTGGATTTAATACAAACACATTTAATACAAATATATAATTACAATTTTAATGGTCGTTAAAGTTACTTCACCATAGAATAATATTATTTGGAGTCTACTAAGGAGCTAGGAATCGGTCCTAAAACATTTAAAACATGAAAATAAAGTCAATTGTGAAAGCAAGTCTATGGCGTCCGTGATCCAAGGTGGCACGCAGACACATCATGTTCGGCATCACATTTTTCAAATCTCAGCCTTTTGAAGCATCCACTATGATTATTTTGAAAATCATGCCACACACATGCGTCTTCTCAGAGCTAGTATTCTTTTTGTGATGTTTTACATTTCAATCCCACACCAATTCCATCACCCACCAGGTTCATAGAGTGATGATATACATCTCTGACTCATCAAGTGCTGTGTGCACCCGTGTGTGTAGATTGTAGTCAAATTTGGGCTCTCTCCAAGGCTGCTTTCTCATGTCAGTACTTTATACTTTTTCATATGAGCGCTCGTTACGTCTATCATGAGTCAGTCAACGTCAGTTTCATCACATACATCCATTTACGAAGGGTGGCACTGATATTAATCGCCCTATGACACCCCCATGCACACATAACACACATCATCTCAACCTGCTAAGCTTGCGATAGTGGAGTTCTCGTTCTGACAGCTCATCTCTGCTCAAATTTTCCTTCATTATGGTGGCTGCCATTTCCTCCGACGCCAGCCTTGTTACATGCCATAATAGTTATTTTCCGCTGCAATAGATGGCTGACCATTATGTGACATTTAATGTTTTCAGTTGGACTTCTTTGTACTTTGATTTTCTCACTGCGTAAATTATTCAGAATCGTACACACTCAGATATTACATGTATCCCAATTACCATCCTTCAAAAGCTTATTTTTTCTCTCGTGCTTGTGATTTACTTTCTCAGCAATTGAAGTATTGTCTCCTCTCTTTTTTGATAAATTGGGATTTTATTTCGTTGTTTAAAGAGAAGTTTTCTTAACTGTCTCGGTTGTCAACACTCAGAACATTTTGCCAAATCATATGAATGGTGGTGTTATATTTAAATCTACAATGTTAAGACATCAATGATACATTTCTACATTCAATCTGATATCCTAACTCGACAATAAGAGTGCACATCTATTGTGGTTTTGTGGCTTTAAATCCCGTTTGAAAAATATGCTGGCGTTTTGGATGAGACAAAATTTTGACAAAAACTCAAAATTAAGCATGTGCTTTTGTTGGCTTGGATTTTGGTCTCTACAACTAATTGGTGACCGGTCCATGGTGTAGTTTGCCCATTGCCTAGATGAGGGTAGGTTGCTTCTGGTGGCTTCATTTCACTGCCATGTTGAACAGGATAAGCCAGAGGTCGGCAACCTAAAATGTTGAAAGAGCCATACTGGACGGAAAAAAAATGTCTGGAGCCCCAAAAAATGAAAAGCCTTACATAAGCCATTCGTAATGTAAGCAACATGTGCCATATGTATCTAAATTAGCCTCCTATCAAAATGACTAAATTGGCTACAAATACATCATGGGCATTCATGATTAAATGTTTATTTTCCCTGCAGTACATTCTTTAGAGTATCACACAACACGTGACTGCTCTGTTTTTCGATGCCGCCTCAACAAAACCACAATAAAATGGAATATGCATAACATGCCCCTTCGCCATCTGTGGACAGTTGTCCACACTTTATTATCTTCTGGCGTGCAAGAAAACTTGCAGGAGTAGTGGAGTTTAGAGATGCTATCCACTTCATAAATTTATTTTTCCGCTCCTCTAATTTCTCCAGAAATAATAGTCTTACCTGCAAACATCTATTCACACAATGTAAACACAGAGTGGCATTGTTGTGATTCTTAATTCCTTGAGTACTGACAGGTATTCATCAAGCATTTGAAACTTACTTTCCCGCTGCTTATAAGTGATCACTTAAGCAAATTGAGCAAATTGAGGATCAAAAATTTAAACATATTTCGACTCCTCTTAAAAAGACAAGTCCTTGAACTCCACTTGAAGATAAGACAGGTATTGTGAATGGGGGCTTTGAACTCACAAAGGTTTTTAATGTAACAGCTTGTCTACACACAATCAAACTTGCTTGGACAATGGGGC
This sequence comes from Stigmatopora argus, assembly GCF_051989625.1. Taxonomy (NCBI): domain Eukaryota; kingdom Metazoa; phylum Chordata; class Actinopteri; order Syngnathiformes; family Syngnathidae; genus Stigmatopora; species Stigmatopora argus. Next base: position 6,614,735 of record NC_135395.1, on the reverse strand, counting down.
GCAGGGATGGTTATTGCATATTACATGCTTTATACTCCATGTAGTAAATATTGCCTGCTCCTGTCACATCAGAGCTCCTACAACCATAAATAAAACCGGTGGATCCTTCCTATGTCAAAGGGGGAGGTTTGACTAAATGAGCAAGTAACCCATGTGAGATACAATTCAACACTGCTCTTCTATTTGAAGTCAACTGACCATTACGGAGCGATTTATTCCTGTCAGGGGTGCAAGGACATCTATTGCACCTTTCTGAAGGTCCAGAGGGGCAGAATTGGTGCCTGTATATCATGAACTATAATGAACCTCGGTGACAGCTCACTCCAGAGTGCTGGATCTGATAGTGAGTTTTTGAAACCCTGATTGGTCGTCAATCAGGCAATCTTTCAATCCCAATCTGTATTCTTCATTAAGCCTTTGGCAAAGATAAAACTGAAATTAGGCTTCAGTTGAACTAAATTCTTTGGGACGCTTAAATGCATAATTAATTGAGAAAGTAGGCTGGTGGCAACATTGAGCAGCTGGTTGATACATTTGCATCACTGGTTTAGATTTTTTTCTGTGGAATTTCCTAGTGTCATCATGTATTCTGGCTTTCCAAAAAGCACAATCGGTTAATAGAAGACTCATCTATCTGTCAATCAATGTTATTTAGGGAAAAAAGTAGGACAATTGCCAATAAAAGACTTAAATAAAACACTAGATATTCTATTTATTCTATATAAAACTATATATTTTGCATTTCTACTAAATAGTGTCTCATGCTGAAATAAATAGATATTTTTCAAAATGATTAGGTGAAATTGGACACCTGATTATATCTTGTAGTTTTTTGTTTAGATGACACAATTTAGCATAAATCTGAGTTTTAATGTTTGCCCAGCATTATATTGAATTCCAGTTGAGGCAAATTTTGACTGACCTCCAATTTGCTCACCACCATAAAAATATTTCATTAATTTAACTGCACAATTATTTAAATGTTCTTAATTTATCATTATTGTCACTTTAGACATATTGTACTGAGCAGCCAAAGTTGTTCGATTGTGTAATACTACAGTTTCTCTTCTACACTTTGTGCAATCAGGCTTAGCCTTCCCTGGTGACAAGTTAAAGGATTTTGCAAGTCTGTGTTTTAGATCAGTTTTGGTCATTTTGAGGACGAACTCAAGCCTGAGCTTTGAAGGAGGATCTTTAGAGTTCCCTTAACAGTGGCACATTTGCTGGTGAAGCTATTAATTTACCTGTGTAAAAGTTCAACGGAAACACGAGTGATAAAGATTAACAAACACAGGGATAAAACCAACACATCCACTTGTGAGTGTTATTTTGAATATGAGCTACAAAACCACAGTCTACTGAGCTGTTTAGGTATTTCGTCAGGTATTGCAGGTTTCCAGATGGGATTTTCCCATCAGTTTTTAGTTTACCTTGATTGACAGCCACAGGTCCCCCACCCATTTGCTGGGCCTCGAGTGCACCAGAATGGAGTCAATTCATGGAGGGAAATGACAACATTCCATGACTCACATTAAAATTCCAGTAGTCGTGGATTTTCCGTGCAGTCTGGGGGCTTTCTATTGACCTTCTGTTAGTGCAGAAATGTCACAGTAGTCACTGAGGAAATGGGATCCGCAAATGTTATGGTGATGAAATATAACCAGATTATAGGTCTTTGTTAGAGACTTTTTATGCAGTACATACATAAACACAAAATGCTGATGTTGAGCATCAAATAGCTCCTAGGTTGGAGACCTGTGACGATGTGAAGAAGTTAAGATGGATGAGGAACATGAAAATATAACGTTATTAATGACTCTCATACTGCAGTCAATGTAGTGCCCAAATTGCTTCTAATTGGGTGTTGTTTTTCATCCACATTTGTCACACAATGATGTAAACCCAAAATATATGAAACCAGTTTACCATCCATGTTTTGGGATGTGGGAGGACGGACACACATGCCCAGGAGAACATGCAAACCCATACATAACTCAAAACCTGAAAGTATTTAATTATCTTTGGCAGTTTAAATGAGTGAAATAAAATGTATTCATACTGTGTCTTCCATGATATTAAAAAAATGAATATAATAAAAAATAATGAATCAAACATTTGTCACTGTATATCTTACTTTATGTCAACATACATTATACTTCTCCTTAATGTTTACTACTGTTGGACACCAGAGGGCAATAAAACAGTAATATCGGAATTTCTTTGCAGACGATAAAGAAAATATGCCAATAGGTAATGTTATATTTTGACTCCAAGTGTTATTTAAACATTTGTACTTTATTTGTTATCACAACGTGTACAGGATTTACCGCTTCTTTTACTATGAGTTGAGTTCACTGCCAACATATCTTGTATCTAAAAAATGTAGGTCATGAATCAAACAAAATAAAATGAACCACACAACTGCTCACTTCTCCAAAAACTTAAAAACATGAAATGCATCAGCTCCATGCCCCTCATATTTTGAGGAGAGCATTACGAAGTATGCAAATGTTTGTTCACAGACAAATGGAGAGAGAAATTACACACGTATTGATTTATTTATTACTTATTTATTGATTATGTATTATGTGCACTTCATGGTGAAGCTTTAAATCTCATTATACTTGTATAATGACAATAAAGGCATTCAATTCTTTGGTTCCTCTGTCATTTTTATTCTGAGAGAAAAACGCTGCATTTTTTTCCTGATTTAGTTGGATGTTAATCCATCAACAGCGAGTAAGTGGGTCAGTGATTGGCGCCAAGCTCGGTCTGTACCCACTAGAGGACAGATGCAACACACACACACACGCATACACATACATGCAGGGCTTTTCACAGTATCCCAGAAGAGGATTAGACACATATGTTCACATGTGCACACACAATGATTGCTCAGCAGCATCAATGGGGGTAGGGGGTTGGGGGGTAAAGCATGACGCCTGGTGCGACCTGTGGGTCCCATGCATGCCTTGACACCTGCTTGCCTGCTTGCGAATGGGACATAGTATGTGCAAGTCGAAGAGCGGATATTTACTAACAAATGATGTGATCTTGGAGACCGCACGTTTGCCTTGCAGCTTGTTGCAACTCTTGATGAAGCCCCTTTTTCAATGCCTGCCTTGTGCCCAATCTGTGATTAATTTTAAAGCACTGCACAATTGTAGAAACCTTTCAGCTTGTTGGTGCCTTTTTTTGGCAACCAACAAGCTGAAAAGTTTTTCTGGGATAGGCTCTGGCAACCCCTGTAACCATTACAAGGATGGTATGGAAGATGAATGAATGAATAACATAGCATGCAAATTCCAATAAAATAGGCTATTCTGTTATTATGTTTTTGCAAAATATGTTTTCTGAACTTGACCTTTGCCTCATTAACTCAAAATGTAAACACGTTTTCCATCTTAAACTATCCTGCAAATTTGTTTAAAGATACCTGTTAATTCATGTTTAAGGTGAAAACATTACATTTAGTAATAGTAGAAGTTTCATAGTTTAAATTGTTAAATTAGTCAAGTCAAAACGTGAAAATTAACAAATGCAGTGTGAAATTCACACACATTTAACAGATTGTAATCATAAAATTCACTACGTTAAATTTAACTTGAAAGGTTGAACTTTAATATGTGAAAGTCATTAAGAGTTGTTGCATGAAATTCATCTTTTGCTTGTAGTACCAATTCTCTCCCTCATCTGGCAAAGAGACCTTCCACTTCTTAAATAAGACTTACCGTATTTTCCGCACTATAAAGCCTCCAATGTTTTCAAAAGCTTACTATGCGCCTTATAATCCGGTGCGCCTTATATATGGACCAATATTAAAATTGTTATCACGATAAAATAAAAAAATCAGTCAATAGGGTACATCATCCTCTACAGGTCTTGCAACTACGGTAGGCAGCCTGCGACTCCCGTGCATGGTTCATGCTGGGATATGTAGTTCTTTTGTCAATACATCCAGTATGACGCCGAGGACACTGATTTGTTGCCCGCCGTCATTCCGGGTGGATTGACAAAAGAACTCCAGTCGCTAGATTGGCGTCAACAGAGCATTCAAAGCTAGACTGCAAACTATATATTATATATGGATCAATATTGAGCCGCAACAGGTCTCGCAACTACGGCAAGCATCCGCCAAGTCCATTATCCCCCTTGGTAGACAGCGCCGGACAATATACACCACAATCTGCCTGGGCTGATATATCAGTTTCAACTGTGGTTCGAGCTTTAAAGAAGGCAGGAATTGTCACTCAGCTGCCAGACAACCAAAGCGACACGGACTCGATTAATGACGACTTTGATGAGACGGAGCCTGGTGATGGTTGACCCATTCGCCCAGCTGTTAAATTCGGACACTGTAGGCAAATAATTCGAGGGAATCATAGATGAGGAATGAACTGATAAAGTGAGCTTTACATGTTTCTTTTGTGTTTACAGTTGAACAAGGTTGGTCATATTGTGAATATGGACATCAACAGCTGAATGTTATAGTGCCTCATTGTGTACGTGAAAGCATGCATGGTTCACCCGCCCGCGTGAACAACATTGAGTGATTATTTGTGTTATTAATGTTATTGCTTTGCACTAGTACGAGTGTTACTATATTGTGATTGCACTAATGTTAATGTACCGTTACAGCATCAGAATGTTTTTTACGTGTTTACTGAATGGAGTAAAAGTTTCCCTCCACTATGTGACATAAATATTGCACTTACATATTATACCTTGCTGTTGTTAAAAGATAGGCCGTGTCATGAAAATACTAATACTTTACCTTGGAGAAAATAATAAAACAGTTGTTGATTCATTTTGAGAGTGAATTGAGTTGTCAGAAAGCTGATCTGCAATCTATTAATAAAGTTTGACTGACCTATCTGACTGTTTTGTTGACATTCCCTTTAGCGCAGCACCGTCTAATAGATGCATATTAACGTAACTCCAGCCTCTACTGTAGCGCCTTATAATGTGGTGCGCCTTACATATGGAAAAAGTTTTAAAATATGTCATTCTTTGAAGGTGTGCCTTATAGTGTGGAAAATACGATAATTACTTTCCAATTTTTCAAACAAAAATGTGCCATTTCATTCTTTTGTTTTTTTTTTAATCTTATTTTTTGCCAGTACTTTGTTTTTCAGCCATGTATGTTGTTATTGCTTTTTTATTTTTATTTTTTTTATTTTATTTTTTTGAGTTTTCTAATCCCAGTTCATTCTGTTATGGCACTACTACAGTCCAGGATGATGCTGCCCCAGGTACCCAGGAGTACATTATGTTACGGCAGGACTCCATCCACTCTGCGGATATAAGGAGTAAAGGGTCCCCCTTTCGTGCTAAGTGTCACGAAATATTCTGCTGCCCGCTGAAGCAAGCCGTCCACAAAGAGAACGCTGAGCCCGAAGGTTTGTTCGCACTCCCTCCTTGTTTTGATCTGCTCATGCTCCCCCTGCCCGTATCCGTCTACTCCCCCAACTCCCTCACCACCAATCTGTTTCTCCCCCCCCCCCTCTCTCATATTCTATGTGAACTGATAACTCCCTCAAAGCTTAGACTCTTTTATTCCTGCCCTATTTTTGGGGGAGAAACTGCTGTCCCTTTCTAGTACATATACAAATATGTGTACTGAATGTTGAGATTGTCCTTCCTTGCAGAGAAGCTGTAGGGTGAACCAATGTTTAACTAGAGGAACACGATGAGAGAGCAGAATTCAAATTCAAAGCATCATCGTATGTCTGACCTCTGTGACCTTTGTCCTCTTCTCATCATATCGCCTAACCTGCAGAATTTAAGTAAAATTACTTTTTTGACCCCTGTGAACTATTACTTTTTACATTATTACCATTAAATTTAATCACCTCCTCCATTTCATATTGAAAATATATTTTTCAAAGTTGATGATAATCCACTTATTTAGGATTGATTAATTTTTAACACAAACATATAATAGTCTATATCGTTTTATATGTGTATCACAATTTTCCTTTTTACATTAAAGCATACAATATATTAGATTATTATTAGTATTGATCAATTAATCTAATAATTGTATAATTTTATGTATGGTGTATTTTCCCCACTTTTCAGTGTTTTTCATAGTTTAAGAAATACATTAATCATACATCTCTTTTTAACCTAATAACCTTATAGTACAATTGTACAGTCATCCCTTTTTTTTCCTCAAAAAAATCTTGATTATTACTATTATTATTATTTGATTAGTTTAATCTTTAACATTAATAATTCATTTTCCATACCGCTAAGAAGAGTTGCTAATCAGCAAGATATGAAAACTTTCCGAGCTGCTGTGCTGTTTGCCAACTACTGATCTTGTGGCCTGGCTTGACCTGTTCATGTCTGACCGGATGTGCAGTCGCCTGATTCGTTAAGATCTAGTACCATGCTGTAGTGCAGATGTGTTATTCGGTTTACTTGGAGTTTTACTTGGATGTGTGTGACTTTACAAAGGAGGGGCGAGGAGATTTAAGCTCTTACATAAGCTGCTCATGAGGACATCATTATGGAGCAAAACTGTGTTAAACCAAGTGCAGGCAACACACATTAAGACACAGATGTGACGCTGCAGATTTTCCAATGCTTGACTGCATAATTTCTCTATCAGTGCCCAAAAAAATAGGATGAAATAATTATTTTTCATGCTACCAATAAGTTGTCTGCATTTTCGAAATGGGTTACTGTATTTTCTGGAGTATAAATCAGACTTTGGTGTTAGTTTGGCTGACCCGTCGACTCCTTCTCAGGCATTACTTCTGTTTGCTTGTTTATTTATTTTCCACTCCCCAATGTTGTATTGTACTAAGTAATACTCAAGATGAAGACTATTTTGGTAATGATTTGGATAGAGGGATCATTTTTGGTTGAAAAGGTTGCAGGAAGAAATAAAAACAACTTATCTAGGATAGAGGGATCATTTTTGGTTGAAAAGATTGCAGGAAGAAATAAAACAACTTATCTAGTAGCACCCCTTTATCTTCACCATGATGTGCTATTGTTCAGCTTTAACCAATGATTAAGTTACTATCTCTAAAGCAATAGCAAAATCAGGGAAATTACAACATGAACCACAAAAAAAGTTAAAATATGTATAGTGGGTAACAATACTTAATAATAAAAACACACTGAGAGCTACTTGAGTTGTTTTCCTCCTTGTCCCCTCTCTTGTGTTGCACTTATTGATGAAGTATAGGTCTCATTCCTACAGATATTAATTCATCCTCCAGATGTCTTTGTATTGTATAATGTCTTGTAGACATCCGATTTTTATTCGCAAGGGACTGATCACCTGTGACCCTTGTGAGGATGAAGAAATGCAAAAAGTGAATGAATGGGAGAAAAAAATCAAAATTGGACTGTTCATACTGCATGGAAAAAAAAGATGTGGCATAGGGGCAACTGTGGATTCCTTTCCCTCTTCTCCCCACAGTTGAAAACAAAGCAACATGCCTGTGGGTACAGATCTGTGTAAATAGTGCATTTATAATGCAGGCGACTGTCAGTCCTGGTGTTTGTACTTGCATACTGTCATTTTTAGATACACAAATATTCACAACAACATTTCAGCACAAACACATATGGCATGACAAGTGTCTGCCACTTTTCCATCGAATACTTCTTCCTACAAAGAATAATCCTGCCATCCTTGGTCATGTGTTTTAAATTGTGCCATGGTGACAGCTGCTGTCACATTTTTACAAAATGGGAGAATGGAGTGTTCCAGTTCCACAAAGCACTAATGTAGTTAAACACCTGTGCTGCTCAACATTCTGTTCACTATCTGCAGCAATTATTTTCATCTGCAAAGCCAAAATGGCTCATCTGCTACTCACTCAGCCATTGGAACGTAAGCAGGCCAGCATCTCTATTCATTTCCCTCGCCCGATGCAAAATACATGGCATTGATTCACCACAAAGCCGACGCAGCGCAATTATCTTTGACAGGGCCGCCATCGCTCCTCATAACCGCGGCCCGCCGCTTGGCCTCGGGACTATAACAGTAAAGTGCTTAGTTTGCCTTTGCAGTCCGTCTTTGTACACAAAATGTTGTTTGTCACACTCTATGTTTTGATGAATAAATGATGCAGCGATAATGTGATTCCATGACTGGTCAGGTTGGCTGCCAGGAAAGTGACAATGTCAAATCTGCAGCCTGGCAGCGATTTTTTGACCTATTAAGGGACCTTCTTAAAGCTGATATGGCTTTTTTGTTTGTTATCACGTTAAAATTTCACTAAGTGGCTCTTATGGAACTACAAACTAAATGTGATCCATGCCTAAATGAAACTACGAACTAAATGTGATCCCTCATGAACGCATAAAATCCACACTTGGTCAGAACATTGGAAACACTTTCTTACATATACTGTAAATAGAATTAAAATGAGACCGATATGGGCCACCTGATGGTGTGTCACTCGTCTGAGTTCGGTGCTGGAAAGCGTGGGATCGATTCCTGCTCGGTGGAGGTATGATTCTTAGTGCGTATGGTTGTTTGTCTCTGTGTGCCATACAGCTGACAACTGACCAGTCTAGGGTGTAGTCTCCCTTTTGCCAAAAGTCAGCAGGGATTTGCTCCAGCAACCCCCGCAACCCTTACGAGGATGCGTAGTACAGATGATGAATGAATGAAACAGAAATGATGAAGACTCTCATCAGATCATATGATCGGAATATTAATATAAATATTAACACATTTGCTGCCATTGACAGACTGATGTCCAGTTGATTAGGCCGTAAACAATTAGTCACAAAATCATTTTTATAATCTTTCATTTAATTTCCCCCAAGTTTAATCACCTCTTCTGTTTCATATTACAAACATTGTGCACGTTTGACAAGAATTCCCAAATCATTCTTGAGTTATCTTGAAAACAAACAGATAGAAAAACGGACATACATGAACAAATACATAACCTCCATCTTCTATATTTCAACTACTATCAGAGGTAATAATCCACATACAGAATAGCAAAATATGAGGTTTCTGATTCAATTGATTTGTGCTGAGACCACATCTGCAGAAAATAAATCTAACTGAAAAAACACGTGAAACATTTTTTTAAGAATACCAAAAATCTCCAAAGTATCTGCTAAAATGCTATATTTCTCTTGTCTTACCTTTCTCTGTGACCAAATTGAACCTCAAATAAAACAGTTAAAGGTCCTAAGGTATGAGGACCATGTCAAAATCGGAAAATGAGGGTACTACCATAATTCAAAGGGCAGAAAACAAATTTGGCACTCAAATCCTGTTGTTTTTTTAATCTTTTCACAGTTATTCCAACCCATCCACTTTCTTCTCAGCAATTATGTGTGTGACATCACAACCATAATTGATGACCCAGCCTAAAATGACAGAACGGTCACATTGCAACAACATATTTGAAAGCCCATAAATATCATGCTAACAGATTGCAAACATCTGCAGCTCATTCTGATGCATCATCAACTTCTGTTTGCTGATGTGTCATTTGATGAACATAATATTTCAAATATTATTTTTTTATGAATGCAACATCTGTCACAGAGCATGCATACATAACCCTTTCACCATAACCGTTTCAGCATGATAGGCTAGATTATCCATTATTAAAGAGCTGAATTAAATTAGAAGAGCTCCCACCATCATCCCACATTAGGTTTTATATTTTTATAAAATAGTCAGCCTTGATTTCATGTTTTACTTTGCTTGGTGAAACCCTGTTATGTATATGCTACAAATAAGACATGAAACAAAATCACTTGTTTACATAAGAAAGCTAGAGAAACAGCTGGCATTTAACATAAAAATAGGATGGATGTGAGCTATTTATTCAAGAAATATTTACCCAATAGGTTCACCAATTCTAGAACAGACCCAGGATAAAGACAAACTTTGAAATTGCCCCCCTCTTCTTCACTGCATACTTCAGTGCTCTGGCCTTGACACTGATTGTTTGTTTACTTGCTTCCTAATGGTAGTTAATTGTCTGGAACATGTCCAGATTGTTTTACGCTTGCTTTTGCCAATTTGGTGTCCACTCAAGTGCTATGTGGGGTGTCTTTTTTATGCCTCTGCTCTTAAATCTTCAAGAAAAGAAAAGAAAACTAAAAAAACACAAACAAGTGAATTATAGTACAGAGAGACGTGATGTTGATGTGCAGATTTTATATTCAGGAAAAGTATCATAGTATTCTATATGCTGAGGCATGAAATTAGTTATATTCATGTTTATTCAATGGAATTTTCAAATAAATCTGTTGGGATGTAGATATTTATGTTGAGCACTGGAGCCTGTCTAGGGGTTAGAAAAGGCAAATTCTTTGACAACAGAGAGAGAAAAAAATTGCAAGGGGATTAATTGTCAGTGTCATGGTTTGGGTTTATAAAAGCTACAGTGTTTTAAATAAAAAATATCAATTGCTCACTCATATATATAGAGGAGAATAGATTAAATAAAACAGAATGTGAAAATTGAGATCATATTATCTGGCACAAAAATAACTTTCATTATTAAACAAAAAAGAGGCAGCTGAGTGGTTAGCGCGCCAGCCTCACAGTTCTGGGGTTGAGGGTTTGATCTCAGGTCGATTCTCACTGTGTAGAGTTTGCATGTTCTCCCCGTGCATGTGGGTGTTTTTTTACGGGTACTCCAGTTTCCCCCCTCATCCCAAAAACATGCATGTAGGCTGGTTGAACACTCTAAATTTCCCGTCGGTATGAGTGTGAGCGTGAATGGTTGTCTGTCTCCTTGTGCCCTGCGATTGACTGGCCACCAATTCAGTGTCTCCCGCTTAGTCAGCTGGTATAGGGTCCAGCAACCCCCATGACCTTTCGGAGGAAAAGCGGTACAGAAAATGAATGAATGAATATTATATGAAAAAAAAGGAAGAAAATCCATCCATCAGAAATCTTTTCTTGTATATTTGTGAACGGACAACTTTTTCTAACAGGGAGTTCTTGTAGGCTGAGGATATATCTTTGGCAAATGTTGATGACAAAATCGTAATTCACTTATTTCATCATGTAATGGGGAAAAAATAAAAAGTTCCAATTGTCACTTCTCGATGGGGCCATGGTGATTTCATTTGGTTGCTAAAATAGAGGCAAACAGCAGAGGTTATATGGGATAGGAGAAACAGAAGTGTAAAAACAAACACATTACACATATGATCCCATAGACACAGATAAGTATGTAAGAATTCATGCAAAAAGTTCATTGTAACATCAAAAAATCATCCAAATAAATTGATCCGTCACAGTGATGAGTGGTTACAATGTCTGCCTCACAGTTCTGAGATCGAGGGATCAATCATCGGTGCGTTCCGATCTTCCTGAGTGCCCGTGTGGGTTTTGTCCAGGTTATCTGGTTTCTTGCCGCATCACAAAATCATGCATAGTAGGCTGGTTGAAAAGTCTAGATTGTTTTATGAGTATGAGTGTGAATAGTTGTTCATCTCCTTGTGCCCTGTGATTGGCTGGCAACCAATTCAGGGTGGGATTGGCTCCCGCACCATCACAACCTTTGTGAGGATAAGCGGGAAATAAATGAATGCTTCAAGTAGGGTCACTAAGATTCTAAAGAAATCATTAAAAAATGCTTAATGGAACTCACATGGAGTGTGCTTGTCAAATATTCATTCCCCTTCACTACATCATTAGTATCCCACTGTGATCAAGGTCATTTTAAATGTGTGCCAAGACAATGGAGAGGTTAGATATGAATACTGCATACTGTTAATGAAAGGATCATTCTTCAATTGTCAAGACTGCTAACGGGCTCGCTTAGCATGGAGCTCAGTTCAGCAAAATATAGTCACGTGCTCGTTCATACATCATTGTTCTTATACACGCTGATACATGTTTAGCCAGATTTATGTTTCATATAAAGTTTTATGGATGCAATCAATTCTGTGGTTATATACCTTTATGATTATGTTCCATACTTGTTCTTACTGAATTTGTGTTTCCTTTACACTCTGGCATTTTGTTTTATTCATTCATTAATTTCTGTACCGTCATGGGGACGCTGGAGCATATCCAATCTAACTATGGGAAGTAGGCGGGGTCACCCTGAATTGGTCACTAGCTAATCGCAGGGCACAAGGAGAGGAACAACCGCTCATTCAACTGCAGCAATCCATTTTCTAGTCAAAATGGATTGCACATTTTTTGCCTTCAGTGGTAGCTACTAAGCTAATCGTTTCGGATAAGGGCAAAGGCGTCCGCCATAAGATCGCCCGGTCTCACATTTCTGTAAAAAAAATCCTCCCTCACTGAGGCTCTCAGCCGTCCAGTGCGCTCAGAGAGCTCTATTTTCGGATAACAGCGACGGCGTCCCCAGTAAAGTCACCCGGGCCTCACATTTATGAAACAAATCCACCCTCACTGAGGCTCCTGGCCATCCAGTCCGCTCAGAGAGCTCTATTTCCGGATAAAAGCGACGGCCTCCGCCCGGTGCCTGCCATTTTTCTTCTTTGGAGCTGAGTTGAGTCAAATTCCCCTGTCTTCCGACAAATGTCTTGTGTGTGTGAGTTTTGACATTTTTATGAACATTTTTATTTCGATACTTAATATAAAAAAACGCAATGTACTGAAGCCGCAACGTGCTGAAGGATGACTGAATACTGGAGTATTGAGAGTTGTATGATATATTTTACTCTCACTCTTTTGCCTCGGATTTTTAAATTTACATTCACAAATATTAAAAAGAACAATACAAATATTTTTATAATCCCATAAAGGCAACACTTATCATTTGTTAATAATGTGATACAAAAAGGGCAACATTTTCTTTTAAGATCTCATCATGTGATAATTAAAATGCCATTAAAAAGGCTGCTGGCGTGCACACGTGATCTGGTGGATTATTATTGCGTGTGTGCAAGTACCATGATGTAATGGGCCTAATGGGAGGACTGATGATCTCGTGCAAATCATCAACATCATCATCATTAACACAAAGTCTCCATCTCTAATCTACACTGCCGAATGCTACAGCATTGATGATTACGCCCTAATCGCTTTGACCCTGCATGATGATGTTGCATATTGCAGGTCACGCTTGGAGATCCAGGAACTTTCCTCACTCCCTCAATGTGATTTACTTTCCTTGTTGCTGACCTTTTAAACAAAACATCAGCAGCTTACTCGATTTTGCACTGATCCTTCAATCGTGCGCAGTGGAATTATTCAATCACATTAAAGCATAACATCGCACTAGTTGCGTAGCTGGCTTTAGGCCTCTGGGAATAGGAGGTGCCCAGAGGGAACTGGTGACATTGTGTAATTACTCCCCCTCTGGTCAATCAAAGATATGGAGCCTATTGTTATGAAGGCCCCAGTGGAGGAGTCTGTTTTGATTATAATTATAAATTAATCTTGCAAGGCTTTCTTCTTAGACAGCAAAATTGCGTAGACTAAAATTACAGCTCCAATATCAACACTACACTGATAATAAAGAAAAAATATTGCATGTCAATTCTTACTGGTAAATATGTGAATTAATGCTCCACCAGGGGCGGCCCAGGTGATGAGTGGTTAGGGCAGGGGTCTCGAACTCAATTTACCTGGGGGCCGCTAGAGGCCGAGTCTGGGTGAGACTGGGCCGCATCAGGATTTCCAAAAGAAAAGCACTGATAAAACTTTCCAACGTTATCAAATATCTTTATTTTTTAACAAAAAATAATGAATTAAATAAATTAACTTAAAGATGAATAAAAAATAAATCAATCAGTAATATAAAACCAAATAATACTAATGAGCATACAGTAGATATACACTGGCTGGCTAAGTAGAGAAAATGAATTATTTTTATTCCGTTTCAAATGTCTGTATTAACAGCTCTTTAACCTTTAACTTTCTGAACTTGAATGGAACATTGAACATGAAATATTCTGAACACGGCTTCTTTTGCCTACTCCTTGCTGCTAGAGACCTGGCAGCACTTCTTCTCACATAGTCACATTTGGCTTGAGGGAGGAAGCAGTGGAGACCCTCAGTAGAGCTTGAAGATGCTCATCAGTAAGTCTGGACCTGTACTTGGACTTATTGAAGTTCAAGGTGGAGAAGAGCTTCTCACACAAGTATGTGCTCCCAAAAAGGCACATGGTCCACTTGAACATTCGGGAAAGTTCAGGGAAGCTGGGGGTCAACTCTCTCAAAAATTGCCCAAGCTTGTCTGCTTCTCCACTCACCTCCCTGAACTTGGCTTTGAGTGCAGAGTTGCACTGCAGGTCAATGAGCTCCATTTGAAGCTCAGGAGTGGCATCTTGCACATCAAAGGAGAAGGGGTCCGCAAAAATTTGAAATGTGGCTTTGTGTGTCTTGAAGTCTGCAAATCTGTGATCAAATTCCTCCTGTAGCTTCGAAATGGCCTCAACATACTTCTCACCACTGAATGGTGTGCCTGCATCTACGAGAGCCTTGCATGCTGGGAAATGGCAAAGGTTTGTCTGAGAGAGCTGGGCTTTCCATAACACAAGTTTAGTGCAGAATGCTCTCACGTTGTCATAGGCAGCACTGGCAAGTTGCCCCTGGCCTTGTAGCTTCTTGTTCAGTACATTAAGATCATGTGTGATATTAACAAGAAAAGCCAAGTCCATGAGCCATTTGGGATCACTTAGCACAGGATCAATCAACTCACAAACGGCGTAGCTAGCTTTGACTGCTGCATTACTGTCTTTGGTAGCCTTCTTGAAGAGATCCTGTTGCCTCAGAAGACGTGTTTTAAGACTGGCAACCTGGTTGGCTCTCTCATCTCCCTGGTATTTTTCGTACTCCTCAGCATGTCTCATAGTACAATTACGTTTCAAATTGTATTCCTTGTGCACCGCAACTTTTTCAGTGTAAATGAGACACGTCGGGGTGCCCCTGTGTTCAACAAAGAAATATTGCACTCCCCACTTTTCTTGAAACTGTCTGTGCTCATCACCGACCTTTCTCTTCACGGCAGGCTTTGAAAGAGACATCTCTGGGGCTCTGTAATATGTTTTTCCACTTGGAATGAGTCTCGGGTTGATCTTTCACATTCAGCCGCGCGGGTTTGTGGCGCATGTGCACTTTCGCTCTCCGTTTCAATCGCGGAGATGGCTACAGACACTGACACAGGCTGGATCACGGATCATAGCGCCTCATTCAGTTCTATGCTGAGAGCAGCGGAGGAGTGTGCGCGCCGAGCGGAGTGATCGGCCTCACGGCTTCTCCTCCGCCCAGCTGATTGGAGGAATGAATGAGTGAGTGAGCGAGGCACTGGACAGCCCGGCCGATGTCCCGCCCCCCAGAGCCGTATACCTCACCGTGATTGGTTCATTCAGCTCCGAACCAAAGTTCCCTCTAATTTTTTGTTGGTCTGAGCAGAAAGACAACCTCCCTGAGCGCACTGAGTTCCAGTGTGAGCGACATCATCGGTACTCGGATGATTCGCCTAAAGACGTTTCGCCGACGGACGTTTGACAGACGGGCAGGTCGCCGAATGGACGTTCCACCGAACGTTCATTCGGCCGAACGGAGGTTTCGCCGAAACGGGATTCGAACGCTCGCCCCGCCGGATCGTGTGTGTACAAGTTTTTCAACCTCGGCCCGCGGGCCATATACGGCCCGTTAGGATTTTTAATCCGGCCCGCCGCCGGTGTTGTCCAAATTATAGTAAAAATCAATGTTCGTCTACCTTCAATGGCAGTCCGGGAATAAGCACTCTTGGGCAGGCAGATGTAGCAGAACCGAGCCGTAAAATGCCAGCAATCGGGTCAAATCCATCCTAAAACAGCATTTAATGATTAAATACAAATACTGGATGATATCGCGATGGAGGCAAAAAAACGTCTATAGACGTCCATTCGCCAAACGGCTCAAAATGCTCTCAAATTCGGTCAAATCCAGCTGAAAACAGCGTTTAATGATTAAATACAAATACTAGTATTTGTATTTAATCATTAAACTAACAAATACTAGTACGACCTGTCCGTCTGTCAAACGTCCGTCGGCGAAACGTCTTTAGGCGAATCATCCGGTCACGACATCATCATTGCTCGCTATCGGCACACCAGTATCACACCTGCCACAAGCAGGTGCATGTCAATGTTCCCTCTAATTTTTCATGTAAAACATGCTGTAAAACAAGAAAAACATGAGTGGACAGAGCTACTGCCACTGGCTGCCACTTAAACGGCGCCATCACGGGGAAAGGGGTAAATATATATATATATATATATATATATATATATATATATATATTAAAAAAAAAAAAACGATCTTTCATATTAAGACGGGGGCCGCAAATTATCGTCCCGCGGGCCGCAGTTGGCCCGCGGGCCGCAAGTTTGAGACCCATGGGTTAGGGTGTTGGCCTCACAATTCTGGGATACTGGCTTCAATCCCAGGTCGGTCCTCTTTTGTGGTTTGCATGTACTTCAGTTTAACCCCACATTCCAAAAGCATGTATGGTAGGCTGGTTGAACACCCTCAATTGCCCCTAGGTATGAGTGTGTGTGAATGGCTGTCCCTCTCCTCGTGCCATGCAATTGGCTGGCCACCAATTCAGGGTGTCCGCCAGCTGTTGCCCATCAGCTGGGTTACGTTGCAGCATTCCCCGTGATCCGTGTGAGGATAAGCAGTTCAGAAAATGAATGAATGAATGCTCCGCCATGGGCTTTACTTATTTGCCGTTTTCTGATATGTTGCAAAAGTAAATTACATTTGTGTCCTTCCACAAAAACAATTTTTGAGTTGTACACTTAATCTTGTCAAAAACTATGACTAATATTTGACTAAACTAATCAGCACTGGGTGTGCCCCAGCGGTTAGGGCGTCAGCCCCTCAGCTCCTGGGTTGAGGTTCCGATCCCAGGTGGGTCCTCATTCAATGGATTTTGCATGTTCTCCCCTGGCTTGCGTGGATTTTCTCGGGGTAGTCTAGTTTCCTTCCACATCCCAAAAACATGCTTTGGTAGACTGAGTGAACACTTTAAATTGTTGTCAGCATTAATTTTGACATTTTGGATTTGAATACTTAATATAAAATACCACAATGTACTGAAGCCGCGAATGTTGAAAAACTGGTGAAGAATGACAGTACAACTAAGTCTAAAGACTAACTAAGCCTAGTTTAAGAATTTTCATCCAAAAGACTAAAATCGCTGACAAAAACAACACGTCAATGTATCCTTGAGTAAGCTACTGATCCTGTGTCATCGGTAGGTGAAAGAGTAGACTGTGTAAGACAATTAGAAGCCTGTTTACCATCAAAGATCTGACTACAGACAGCTAAAAAAAAGCTGGACAGAATCCATGTTCTAAACCTGGGGCTCTTGTTTTGCTTTTCAGAATTGGTTACACCAAACTAAAAGGACAGTTGTTTTTGGTAATCCACCATGCATGCAAAAGAACATCAATGCAAGAGAAAGATGAGGGAAAAAAATGAGAAAAATAAGCACAATCTAACACATGCACCCACCAAAGCAATAAGCTTCTGTGCCTTTGTACCATTTGGCTTCTTGTTTTCTGATGACTTCATTAGCGCAGCAGCACTAAAGATCGCATGAATATGAAAGAGGGGTTCATTCCTATTTAACCGTAGGAGCAGGCGATTAGATGCTGCGTGCAAGCGTAAACAGATTAGTGATGTCGCCATCCGCAGCGGGCGGTCGCTGTTTCCATTTGTACTCCTGTCCTCCCGATGCAAAAAACAAATGCATCACATCCATTTTGCTTCATGAATATTCTCGTTTCCGTACAGAACGCTAGTCTCATGTGTTTAGCGTACACGTTGGCCTCAAACTGACCTGTTTTATTTGTTATTTTTTATTTTTTTAGCGTCTCTCTGCAGTCTCAGTTAAGATTCAAATGTCATATAATATTGTAGACAAAAGGAATAGATTAGATTAGAGCAATGTGTTAGGATTTAAAACTAGTATTTCACCAATCCAAGGCCTGTCTTTTTAGCTGTTTCACACCATGTGCAGACAGAGACCCACTTGTCTCACTGCTGCGTTTTGCCCTACTTTTTATCCCGCCACTCTGGATGGTTCTCTATCAGCGCTGCACCGCTCCTCCCCAAAGCTCATCTCGCACCATCCATCGCTATTACACGTCTATTGATTGATCTCTGAGCTGACATCATCAGCAATAGCGGCATATGAAAAGCAGGCATGAGCTCACACTGTTTATGGTTTGTAACGTGACCTACTTACCCAACAGTTTGGGTATGTTTGTGTCAGTAGGACCATAATGTGATTTGGGATTTTGCCATTTTACCCACTCTAATACTAGGTCTGCCATCAAATAATCAATGATTGGCTGGTGAAAGAACCCACGACTCTTTTGAAAGTCAGATAATTTGTTAGATACATGAACTAAATAAAGAGGGTCCAAATGTTCCATTTGTGATAGATAGTGATAGACATGCAAACCATTTGAAGTAGGGTGGCTGGCAGCGTATAAACAAGTGCTCATTCGCTGCTACCCTCCACGTTCAAATGGATTGGACATCTACTAGTGAAAACTAATCTAAATTTAGAGTAGAAGGATAAAAAGAGGCAAATAATATGATGTCTATCATCTTCAAAGGCAGTGAATTAGATATTAGTAAATATCCTTGCTTTTCATAACATTTACATTGTTTTTTTTAAAGACAAAAAAAGGAAACAAATCTCAAGATTTCCATTTTTTTTATGTATCTTCAAAACATTTATTTTAGATTTTTAAAAAACTAACGAACTTATCTTCAGTGATATTTTTTATTTTGAATTAACCTGAAATTTTGAAAATTGATGACCTTTATTCGTACTTAAATCTATCCAGTGTAATGTTGTATTGTTTTTAAAATGTTCTAGTATTCCATTTCAACCCATGTTTTTTGGGTTAATCAAAAGAAAACAATTGTAAATATCTACATTACATACATACATACAAGTATTTTGGTATGGAGAATATTTGTACATTATTCCCACTGTCTATTTGAAAAAATATCCTGTTCTTGAATAAAATAATGAATTGAAATGAAGTCATTTTCAATTTGATTCAATAACGTACACAATTGACTGATAAATTGCTTATGCAAATAATAGTATCTTGTAACTCCCTATTAGAATATTTTAATAGCCACAAAATATATTTCAAAACCTGTAATGACAGGTTTGATCGTGAGACGTCAGCCTTCTGAACTGCGGTTCAGAAATATGTAGGAAAGAAAATCTAAATTAAATGAACTCAACACGTTTAAGGAGACATATTTTAAGTGTATGCAAATGTATGGCCACAGACATTTTTTGTAATAGTTATGAGCACACCAAAGACACTTTATGAAGATATTGAACCATTTACTCGCTCCGCCGTCTCCATTTCAGCTATTACTTTGGTCCTTTGAACACGCGGAAATAATCCCATCATATCTGAGCCACTCGATCCCCCCAGTGTTGCGATCCATGACCATTGTGGGATCAACTACCGTGCTTTCCATCCCCAGACGTCCGATCTGCAGTCAGATCCCATTGTAGCTCAATGTCATCCAATGCGAGTGCACCGGCGAGTCCAGTCAGCAAGTGTCCCAACTCAAATGAGCTTCATTAATGCCTACATCCAAGTTGGCTCCACTGCACATTTGACCCCTTTGAATAATACAGTTTTCCTTATGGACGTGCCACTGATGGGATGGTGTAATGTTGAGGACAGAGATGTGCTTAATGGTCCCGAAGAGATCCGAGTTTTTTAAATCCTTTTTTTGCTTTTCTAGACTGCGATCGGCTGACCACCGATTTAGGCTGTCCCCCCACCTCTGGCCCAAAGTCAGCTGGGATAGGCTCCAGCACCCACCGCGACCCTTGTGAGGATAGAAGGAAATGAATGAATGATTTTCTAGATTTCTTGGAACCACAGAAATTTAGATGATGAGAAAAGTCAAATATGTGCAGGGTTATTCGAAACTGTGGTTAGATTTTGGATGAAGTAAAGAAGTAGAGAAAATGACCTGACTAGTGTAACTATGACTGCCATTGACAGTGATATTCGTCAAATCATTTTAAATAACATTACAGCTATTACAACAGTTAGAAAGTTGTTTGTCTGTTTGCTGATCTAACGATTGTAAGTTGTAATATACCAAAATTTCTGTGTGGTCAGAGTGAAAAGTGCATTTTTAAAACAAATCTTTTGTTTGTCTATCACTGTCAAAGGCAACCAACATGATCCATTTTTGTTCATTTGCCTGATTCAATTTGTAATAACATACCATTATTTGTTTTGATTATGCATTTGTTTGATGAGGTCAGAAAAACAGTGTGGCAGGACTTTGAATTTGGTTGGTTAAGCAAAGGCTGCTATCTTAGTGATCTGTAGTTAAACATGAATTGGAATTATATTTGTTTCAAAATGGTGATTACACTGACAGAAACGGTGATTTGTGATGAGAGTATACATTTGACTGATTTAGCATTTCACTTGCGAGCATAGACTTGAGGTATAAATGCTAATAAACAATGCAAAACGCCAAGGTCAGCGTCCTTATAAGATGACAAATATGAACACGTATTACTGTTCACTCAGGTTTATATTATTTATCCTTACTTCTTTGCTACCAATGATGGCGATCATTCTCTGCGGTGGAATACAATAATTGTAAGTTGTTTTTCATAACGTTTATGAAGTATCAACTTTGATGTGCTAGGAAAAAAGCTTTATAAATTCTCATAGTGCTTGGAAGGACTTCATGAAAAACTAAAAAAGAGAGTCGCGCTATATTGATCGATGGAACATTTAAATTATTTTGTCTGTTTTTTATTTATTTAATCAGTGATGTGTCACAAGTGTGAGCAATATCACCTCATTCTGTTTTTGGACTTTAACAGAGGTAAAATTAGCATGGTTTTAATACAATTACAATTAAAAGAACATTCTGACAGCTGCTTTGACAGCACCTTCTTCTGATCATTTCATTTTATTATTTTCCTTCCCCTTCACCATGCTAGAAGCTGTCTTCTTTTCTTAGATTAAAGGAAGGAGAAAGAGGAACTAAAACCGATTGAGCTATTTATTGTCGTCTCAAGTCTTAAAATGACGCCTGGTTTTGCCAAAAGGCCTCCAATGACTCACCGTGTTTAATTTACACTTTTCATTGCTCAGTTTTTGGCAAATGACCATCTCTTGCTCTTGATGCCTTCCTCCAGTTTACCCCCTGCCATGCTACTGGCAGGCTTCTGATATAAAAAAAAAACGTTTTGAGACGTGCAAACGCAGTGTGGCACATGCTGCTTGTATGGAAATGTCCTACCCAAAGATCAGAAAAATACTCTATCAATCAATTCATCTCAAAATAAGGGTGATGTTGCCATGGTAAACCTACTGCCAATTTTCTTCTTTGTGGCTATTTCTAGATTAAGCTATATTGGCTGCCACCACCACCGTGGATTTGAAGTGACACGGTAGAGATCCCATTAGCAATATTCTATATATTTTGGGCTATTATTAAAAAGGCATACATCCTGGAGCTGGGATTCCCAAACTTTTTTCTCCAAGATCTTTTTAAGGACCCATCTACCTCCGCATTGATATGCTTCGCATCACTGCAATAGCCAATATAGGGATGCCTCCATACTTCAAATTTTGTGGATTCAATGCATTTAAGTATTCATTAACAAAAAAATAAAAAATACACAGGTCATGTTGAGGTGCGAGAGAGTATCCTTCGCATCATGTTAAACGATTCTCAGAGGCACTCATATAATCCATGTGATTGGTTCCTGGCACGAGATTGACCAATGAGAGCACCAATGACCACCGTTAAAAGTGGCCTTATCCCCTGAACTAGTGGGGTGCAGCCAATTTCATAAAAGCCATTCTGAGGAAAGCAACACACTTGAACAAATATTGTTGTCAATCTACCGATAGTAAGTTGATCGACCATTTGGGCACCCCTTAAATCAAGGGTGTCAAACTCGGGTTAGTTCGCGGGCCGCATTAACGTCAACGCCATTTCATGTGGGCTGGACCATTTTAGATCTAATATTTAGATTTTTTTTTAAATTGGATTAAAAGAACTGGATCAAAATCCCTAAATAGTCTGTTTTTATAGATCTAAAACTATGTTTATTTGAGCTTTTTTTTCTTAGTCATGGAAAATGTCTTATTTTTTAATTCAAATGGAAACATAATTTTTTAAAGTGGAAAATGGAAAATATTTGTATATTGATTTACAAAATGTTTTTTGAACTAAAAACACAAAAGAAAAAAAATGGATTAAAAAATTGCAATGATTGTTTTTAAAAAGGGGAAAATCAGGAAATATAACGTACATCTATAATCATTTGAATTTGATGCTAAAATAGAAAGTTGGCACTCATGATTTACTTTCTCGGGCCGCACAAATTGAGACGGCGGGCCAGATTTGGCCCCTGGGCCGGCTCTTGGACACCTGTGCCTTAAATGGAGGCACCTCAATTGCCACTATAAACACTTTAAATTTCCAACGTTTATATATAATTAAAAATTGAATTAATATGGGAACTAAAAATCTTTTTTCCCCAATTCTTTTTTGCCACTTTAGGTAAAATATGCTATGTGTCATATTTTGAGTGTGTAAAACAAGAGAATAACAGCCACATTCTTCAATTTGCATTATCAATTTAATGACTGGTTACCCAATTTGGACTTAAATCCTCTCCAATTAAATCTGAAAATAAGCAATTTAAGACATTTTTTTTTTCATTTCAAATCCATTGTGGGGAAGTTTAGAGCAAAAAGGATGAGCATTGTGTCCAATGTCAATATTTACAAACCTTCCTGTATCAGCCCATCTGTCTATCTACATACAGCCTGGGAACAGGAAATATCAATCAAAGTGACCCACAAAACCCCAGGGCACTCATTAAATACTTCATCAATCCCATAATTACACTCATGGGATTATTAAAGTAAATCTATGTCTAGAAATGTAAGGTCAGCTTATTGTCACACATGAAAAAGGTCTATCATTCATCAGCTACCACGACAAAAATGGTTGGTATTGCATCATTGAGACAACCACTATTGATTCTGACGTTCCATTATGATTTGTGACCTATACTCTGAGCTTCAATCTATTTCTGCAACTAAGATGTAAAGATAATGGCTCAAGTGGTAAATTCACATGGAAGTGTTTGAATTGGGACTGTTGGAAATACAGTGGTACCTCGAGATACGAGCTTAATTCGTTCTGGGACTGAGCTAGTATGTCAAAATTCTCGTAACTCGAACGAATGTTTCCGAATGAAATGAAAATAAGTTTAATCTAACCTTAAACTAAACTTAATTCTAATTTTGTTTTACATTTTTACACCTTCTCCTGGCCGGGTTGGCTGTTTGCCCCGCATCCACCCTCACTTTCACTATGATCTATGATGGGCTGTTTGCTGTTGTATTCCCTTCAAAATATTCTGAAAATGATGCACACAAATCTCCTCACAATAGGATAACGCACGACCACTTGCCAACGAGAATAAGTCTTGAATTAGCGATCGCTCCGCCAACGGGAGCTAACAGGCTAAGGGGGAAAAAACACTGAAAAATGCAACGCTCCGCCCAGTGCTCGCAGAGACATTACTAAGAGAGTGTTGCAACCAGAGTCATTACACGAGGAGTTGCGGGGGAGAGAGCCAGTGCCCCTGATGTTCTTATGAGCAGCCAACCAGAAGTAATATATACTTCTCGTATTAGCGATCGCTCCGGCATTCGCGCTGAGTGACGGAAAAAAACCACTGAAAAAAATGCAACGCTCCGCCCAGCGCTCGTAGATATCTGTTATACACGAAAGAGATGCGGCAAAAAAGACAGTGTGCTACAATGATAAACATGTCTCATGTCTTGGCCACCTGGCTTTATCGTATCTCAAAAATTTTCTCATATCTAGAGATAATTATTTGCTCAAAATTTTACTCGTATCTCGAAATGCTCGTATGTCGAGATACCAGTGTAAGGTTATAGCACACTGCTTTCTTTTATCCATTTAGTCAGAAATACTTAACACATTTGCACTTAACAAAAGTATTTCAGCTGCCATTATAGATCTTCAAACCATTTGAACTTGAAGTGTATGCAGCAAGTGAATGAATCCAGCTCAAATGAATTTGATGCTTACTAGTGTCAAATTAAATCAAACGGATAAAAGCACCACAACGATTGGTCGTCTATCATCGTCATTGGCAGAGGTTTAAATTCACCCCTTTGAGGACACTTATTATGAACACAAAACTGCAGCAAACATTGCAGACATCGTATTTGTCCAAAAGCCAATGTATGAGGTCCTTGTAAGTTTGCAAATGTCCAGACTGCTATTTATTTCACACCTCTTCTACAATTTGTATGATTATGAGGCAAACTCACCGAAAAAAGGAAAAAAAAAGTCTGGCAAGCTCCGCACACACTGAAACTGCTCCAGCACTTTGTTTTGCTGCCATATTTAGACTCCATTGATGATCTGTGAAAAATATTTTGGTTGTTTTTGTTCTAGAAAGGGAAAAATAAGTGAGATAGATTTGTGGCAGTGCTGATCATGAGCACTTTGAAGCCAGTGACTGAACAAAAGTTTAGAGGTTACATGACAGATGCTCGAAATTCTGTTGGTACCTAATTAAGTGCAGCATATTGCTGTAGACAAAAAAAGATTTTAAAAAATCAAGATGGAGCTGGTGATGCGGTAACAGGAACAGAATAGCACATGAAAATGACAGTTTTGCCTTACAATGTTTTCTTACCCTAAGGACACATTTACAGGAGAGCGATCTGAAGCACAAACGCAAAAGTGATGTGTTGCTGTTGGTTTAATTTCGCGTTCCCATGACCGTTTCGAGCGGTTAAATCTGCGTGCACACAGACATGGAAAAGTGCATGAAACCTTATAGTGGGGTTTTCCGTGTGCGGTCGATTGGTCGCCGATCTTTTGGTCGCCGTCTTTTGGTCGCCGTCTTTTGGTCGCCGTCTTTTGGTCGTCGTCTTTTGGTCGCCGGTCTTTTGGTCACGTTCTTTTGGTCGCCCCAACCGCGACAACGGGCGACCAAAAGACCGGCGACCAAAAGACTGACGACCAAAAGACCGGCAACAAAACAAGGTAAAACAACACGGTCTACGCATCAATAAAAGCCAACAATGGCCATGAGCAGTTTTACTGAGCCGACGTGTGAGTGTATGAGTTTGTATGTACATGCGTTGTCCCTTTAAGAAGCTACGTCAGTCAGGGTCTTAACAAGTTCTCCAACAAAAAACAATACAAGTCCGGGAAATTTGGAGCTTTTCTTTAGCCTAATAATTACTAGGGCATTAAGTATGACTAAATAGTAATTCACAGTTTGTATTTAGGGAATTTGAGCAACGATTTAAATGGTAATTATCACTTACCTTCCGGGCGACCAAAAGACCGGCGACCAAAAGATCGGCGACCAAAAGACCGGCGACCAAAAGACCGGTGACCAATCGACCGTGTACCGGGTTTTCATACACTTACCACGAGCACCAATGTCATCAGTATCTTCACCTCCTTAACTGGAGTTTTCAAATGTTTTAGTGTAGAATTATCACCACCTAGAAATCACCCAAAACTCACTTTTACAACTGTTTAAATAGTGATGAATCGGTGCATTGTTGTCAAGAGTTCCACAGTGGAAGGAGTTTTCAAATGTTTTAGTTTTCAGTCCCCCTCAGGGCCACCGCCTTGTAAATGATGGTGCTCTCTGGAAGTGTTCACGTTTTCACACCTGCTACCCTGGCTGTGTAAAGTGTAAACAACCCATAATCACACAGTAGAATACAGTATAAAATATTGGTTGGCCTGTCATTTCATTGGGCAATACGTACATTAGTGTGTTGACCAGTCCATTGGTCAGTTCATCTTTCTGTCCACCGGTTGTTCTTTTGATAAATCTATAAGATTGGTCCATTTGTCTATCGGTTCCTCTGCCCTTGCTTTTAACTGCTGTCTATTAGTTCTTGATCAGTTCTTCCATCGTAGTCATGTTGGTGTGTCTATCAGTCCATTTGTCGGTCAGTACTTATGTCAATATGCCAATTGGTTTGTCGGTCTTTTGGTTGGTCTTGTTTAATCTGTCTATCGGTTGGTTTCTCAGTGATCCATCAGTCTTTGTATCTGTCTATCCATTAGTTGTTTGGTTTATCTCTTGGGTTGCCCATCAGTCAACCGTCCATTTATCAGTCTGTTCATCTTTTCATCTATTGGTGACTCTATCATTCAGTCATTAACGCATTTTCAACACCACTTATCCTTGTCAGGGTTTCGGGGTGCCGGAACCTATCCCAGCTGACTTCAGGCGGAAGGGGGACTACACCCTAGACTGGTTGCCATTCAGCCATAGGGCACACATAAAGACAGACCACTTGCTCTTAAAATCACTTTGCTACAGAGTATGAATCAGTCCTACCCTGCCCACATGGAAGTCAGGCTGTTTGACAATGATTTAGTATATAGTACTTTGTTTTGCTAAAAACAAATCAAAAACATAAATATGCTGGACAAACCTGGGTTACTTAAGCATTAACATCATTTTTGTTTTTCACAATACATTTGCTTTGTATTATGTCACATGCAGTAGTATTATGTCATGTACTAGTAGTGGCTTAAAAAAAGCAGTTTGGAATGTTTTTGGCGTGTGCGTTGACATTGTAGTGAGGTGCCCCCGGTCAAGTGTGGCATCATGACTGTTTTCTTAAGTGAGCCACCTGATGGTGTAGGGGTTCACTCACCTGACATCAGTGTGGACAAGCGTGGGATCGATTCCCGCTTCTGGTGGTATAGTTGGGCGTGCAAATGGTTAACTGTCTCTGTGTGCCCTACGGCTGGTTGGCAACCAGTCTTCGGTGTAGTAAGCCCTTCCCCTGAAGTTCACTGGCATAGGCACCAGCCACTCTCACAACCTTTGCGAGGATACACAGTATGGAAGATGAATGAATGGACCTTAAGTGACTTTCACTTTTCCACAGTAATATTCAACCCCCATCCTTACAGAACTATATCTCTCCTCGCCCCTCCGCCTTTGTCTCACACACCCTTCTTTGCGTATGCAGTTTCCATGGCAACTTGCATGACGTATTGCCGTGATGACCGGAATTCAAGAGAACTCTGTAATTATACTACACACAAACACACAACAAGCACACACAAAACTCATTTTTTGATCTTTTGCAGTGTGAAATTGTGACTTTCATTAATCCATTCATCTTCCGCACTGCTTATCCACACAAGTCACACGGGCTGGGGTGCTATAGCCAACCACGGGCAGCAGGCGGACACCGAACTGGGTGGTCGCCAGTCGCAAGGAACAATGAAACGGACAGCCACTCATGCTTACAATCACACCACTGAGTGGGAATCGAACCCAGGTTGCTCGCACAGAAGTCAGGTGGAAGAACCAATGCTCCATCTGGTGATGATTTACAATCTACCAGAAATGGTCCTGAGAATAGTCGCTTCTGTTTCTGTTCTAAAGTCATTTGCATTTAAATGCTTTTGATGATGAATTTCAGGTTCAGTCATAGATGGTTAGAGTTTTGTGACAGCTGAGCTCATGTTTTTATTTTTTAAATCTTTCCCTGGCAAACAACTCAAATATCTGAATACTCTTGCCTCTTTTTCACTGTAGCTTGGCATCTTTTTGTAAAACAGGGCGTCGATGAGAGAAAGTGTGACACGTGGTCTTGAGGTATTGAAAATCCTACAGTGTAAGTAATAACACAATTAATGTTGTTTCTTTTGTCCCACTTTTCTCATGTTAACTTTCATTAAAGTAGGTTGGGCACCCTCATGTTTGTATTATTTTTATGGCATTCACTTAAATTCACTTCAGTGCCCTAATCTCTACCCTTTAACGTAAAAGAATGTATTCATTGACATAACAAACATAGGCGTGAATGTGGCCAGTAGAGTCACTGTAACAAGCTTAACCGTTGAGGATATCCTGCCATCT
Organism: Stigmatopora argus; assembly: GCF_051989625.1. Taxonomy (NCBI): domain Eukaryota; kingdom Metazoa; phylum Chordata; class Actinopteri; order Syngnathiformes; family Syngnathidae; genus Stigmatopora; species Stigmatopora argus. Next base: position 6,586,806 of record NC_135395.1, on the reverse strand, counting down.
AGCGGTCAAAGCTCAATTTACCATAAATTCCGTCCAATCATTCTAACATAATGGATCAAGTGAGTGGCAGATGAACTGGAGCCCATTCCATTTGTGTACGGGAAATATGGGATGAAATGATAATATTAATAATACTCTTTTTTCATAACAACATAATTTGCACATTCAAATAAATTTAAAGGTAAAAAATACCATAAGTACTTATGTTCACTCTTTCAGTTTGACAATGATAGACATCTAATCATGGAATCATGTTTAAATACAAAAAAAGCAATGACATAGGAGACTTTAAAGGGACTTTTGGTAATAGTGTGTCAGTGCAAATTCTGAAGCTTCATTTGGACCTAATTTATGCTTTGTTAGTGTACAGTATGAGACAAGGGGTGTGCAAACTTTGCTAAGGAGTTAAATTTTAATACAGTTGCTAAAAATATGTAGTTTATTCCATTCATTCATTAATTTTCCGAACCACTTACCCTCACAATGGAGATGGGGGTGCTGGAGCCTATCCGGCTAACCAAGCGGTAGACATCCTGAATTGGTAGCCAGCCACTTGCAGTAATTTATTTCATTTATTCATTCATTTTATGAACCGCTTATCCTCACAAGGATCGCGGGGGGTGCTGGAGTCTATCCCAGCTGACTTTGGGCACGAGGCAGGGGACACCCTGAGTTTGTGACCAGCCAATCGCAGGGCACGAGGAGACGGACGACCATTCGCGCTCACACTCATACCTAGGAGCCTCGACGTCAGAACTGTGAAGCTCACACACTGATAACCCGCCCAGTGGGCCACCAATTATGTCGTCAGATCAAGAAAAAAAACATTTTATTTTCTATTTAGAAAAAAAATATGTAAATTGAGTGAAACAATGTTTTAAAGAATATAATATTATAAATGAATTACAGTTACATTAGTAAAGTGATGTACCCTAAGACATCTGTAATACTAGAATCTAATCTTAGTTTTAAATTCATTCAAAATAATATATATGTGTGTGTGTGATGCAATTTTGCAATTTTAGTTGCAATTGAACAATAGAATGCAAGAAATATTGCCTACCTAAATTAAAATGTTTGAGCTTGTAAATACGCAGTAAACTGGATTAAAGACTGGAGTTGGTCATTCTTTAACCTTTATCTTATAAGGAAAATAGGTGTTCATGACAATTCAATAAACATATTAAAAACAAACAACACATTGTGACACTTAAAACGTGGTTTCCATCTTAGCTAAAATGTGGGTGTGGATGCCAGGTAAAAGTGTTAGGGGTTTAAAAAATAGTTTTGTAATATATCTTGCAATATTTTTGTTTTGCTTTTTATTATTATTTGGGATTGCATCTTTTAAATAATGTTTATATATTGTTTGAGATATAAAACATAATTTCATTGAAATGTTAACAAAGACAAAATTCATTAAAATAAAAAAGCTCATGGCCCCCATCACACTTTGAAGTCACATTATTTTTTTTCTCATTTTATAGCATAACTCTTTGACAATGATAGATATCCACTTTATTTAAAATGGGAGGACTGACTGGCAATGCCCATTGATGACACTATTGAATTGAATTGAATGCCTTCATTGTCATCACACAAGTACAATGAGATTTAAAGCATCACCATAAAGTGCACACATAAATAAGTAGTCATAAAAAGATTTATATACAATAAAAATGAAGGTTAAAAAAAAGCGACTTAAGTGGTTAGCAACAACAAATCAAAACAAAAAGTAACAAAGTGTTGTATATAAAACGGACTCTCAAACCCAATAAGCATTAAAAAAATTAACAAAATAACAATTCACTGAAAAACTTTTGAGCCATCAGAAGAACACAGGAGTGTATAAATAGAAAGCAACTCACCCGAGGTTATAAATAACAATGAGTACTTTTATAGGATGCAATAAAGAGATGACACATGATGGATTGCACATGTAGTCAATTTGTTTGGAGTAGCAGACTGCACGGTGTTCGAAGCCGTTATACCTGTTTTGACAGAGGAGACAAAAGTCCTTGTTTGTCTGCCTATTGTGGTCTCACTCGATCGCCTGTCGATATTCGTTCGCTCTAGAGTAGAAAAGTCCCACAATAACCGGTTTAGTCGGCACATTATCGGATCACTTTACAGCATGCATGTAACATGAGAGCCAAGTCTCATCTGCTCCTCCGGATGACAAGAAGTGTCCATTTTTGACCACTTTTACCCTCAACCTGACCTCCCGAGGCACACACGCCCTCCAGATGAATGTTTAATGAGCCTTTAAGTCCTAATATCACTTAATGTCCTGTAATGATCTTGCTGTTGGTGGCCACGCCTCAACGCTGGCTCTTCCCTCGCGTGCATCTTCTGAGAGATGTTGTCCGTTTCACACTCCAACTTTGCTGAATATCTGCCGCAGCTTGATTCAGTCCGTCTGACGACATCGAGAAACTGCCACAAGTTCTAAAATATGAGTTTTCCATTAAGAAAAACTGTCTCAGGTAGGCTGTGCGGTGTATTTGTAGCATATTTGACTGTGTTTTTAGTGATGTATTTCAGGAGTCTGTCTAATTGTGTAGTTGATGCATGAGCTGTCCATGGTGCTGAAATGGTTATATGTGGCTCGGCGTGGGTATTTACTGCTGGGTCTATTGTGCTTCATACCCTAATGATTTTTTGAGGCTTTTATGGTGGAATCCAGTTTTATGGGTCTGCTTTGGGAACCTTAGTGCTTTTTGAACATCTTGAGAAGATTTATCATGGTAGTTGATGCAATGTATTTTAGCGATTGGATAGGATTTAGCAGGTCGAAAATTTGAGGTTTACAATCCGGATTGTAGCACATCTTGTGTGGCATGTTTGGTTTGGATGTTCAAAAATAATGCATGTCATGAAAATAATATTTTGTACAAAGGACTGGAGTGAATAGTTGGAGGTTTTTGGTGATATTTTTAAATTTTGGTGAAACTTCATGTGAGTTATTGCATTCTGTAGTTAGTAATTTCCTATTTCATTCAGAGAGATCAATCTGTAATAGAAATGTGAATCTGTGCAGTGCAGATAATCAGGTTTTTGAAGTTTTGCTTATAGACACCAGAGGGCGACATCAGTCAGTTTGTTAAACTAAGGGCGTATAGGTGTCACTTTTTTTAATCCATGTAGTATTTGATTTTTAACGTCAAGCAGTTTATTGAATATTTACAATACTAACTTTTCTGAATTTCTACACACAGTTTTGAAGAAAATGTATGCATAAATTTGTGTGTGTATGTATGTATGTATGTATGTGTATATGCGTGTATATATATATATATATATATATATATATATATATATATATATATATATATAATATAAACTTTACTTTTTATTATGAGTCTGTTTTCTCTTTAAGTATTTAGTAAATATGTTCATTTATGTTTTACTTTACTGTTTCAAAACTCTGTGTTCAGAGACCAACAGGTACATCATTATGAAGGAATTCTGTGCATTTCTGGTCTGTTCTGAAGACTTTTTTATGCAGACATTTCCCCACTATCCCACAATAAATGCAAAAAAATCCCTTATGAAACACCCACCACTGTGAGAAATGAGATTCAATTAAAGGATAAAGCGTTTTTTGTTGTTGATTTTAGGGTAATATTGAGCAACTTTGGATGGACCAGGTGAGAACTGCTTCACTGTATTAGTTGATATTCAGAATTGCTTGCACACGTGCTTGCTGCATCCCCGCCCACCCCTCTCTATCCCCTATCCACCCCCTCCGTGCGGCTCATGTGCTAGATGGAGGTGGGATACTTTCAGGCATCTCTCGGCAGTCTGCGCCTCTCCTCCGACATGAGGCGAGCACCATCTACTTTGTCAAAGACAAAGCCACTTCGCTGATAGTTCGACATTCATCCGATCCTCCCGCCCGTTTTCATCGTCATCATCAACTACTGAAGGCAAAGGTGGTGCAAACAGGTGTTCCCCGCCGTGGCTCTGCCTTTTTGCCTGCCTTAGCATGAGTGCAAGTGCAGCTGCTGGAGGATGTAAAAGACCTTTGGGGAAGATTTGCCGAGAATATGACACGGTCGGAAAGAGCAACTCTTTGCAAGGATCCACAATGGAATGCCTTTTATCTCAGGATAAGTCCCTTCCTTCATTTCTTATCCTCAAATCCGTATTTCCTTTGACCGACTGAAGCTTATTTATCAAGCCGGTACGGGTGTAGAATCACTGTCCCTGCTCGTGACTTGGACTCAAATCTAGAGGTGTTTTTTATCGTCGGCTGGTTGCCAAAGTGGCCATGGCAGCAGCCATCGCCAGCTCCCTCATCCGACAAAAAAGGCAGGCGAGGGAGCGGGAAAAGTCCAACGCCTGCCGCTGCGTCAGCAGTCCCAGTAAGACGAAAGGGAGCTGCGACAAACCAGGCCGACTCAACGTCTTCTCCCGGGTGAAACTCTTCAGATCCAAGAAGAAGCGCCGGAGACGGCCAGGTCTGTCTGTTGTGTAACGGGTTCCTTGGCAGTTGGGACTCCTTAATGTCTAGGAGTGAAAGATGAATCACTCTGACAAAGTTGGGAGCGCAATAATTGGAATCCCGTTTGGTGTTAAGTGTCCATTGAGAAGTCACCTTTGCCTTCTAAGCCTTAGGAGAGGGACAAAAAAGGAAAGCTTCATTTGTCAAAGTCTCCTTCTACAAGAATAACACTGGATGAAACATAGTATTTCATACAAACTTGACCTTCGTTTTTCATGGCTGATTTAAAATATATAGTATATATAACTTAGTTTTCAACCTGCATTCTTATTTCAAACAACGACCCACCTTAAAAAAGTATGTAGACACTAGAGCTGACTTAATATATTGACTAATCAATAACTTTAATACAGGTGATTAATCATATGGGGATATTGTTTACCTAAAAGTCCTCTTCTTTGAAGCTCAAATGTGAATAATTTCCATTTTTGTAGTCTTTGGTAAAAAGCAGGCAGATAATCCAAGTAAATAATCACTGTGACTGTCATAGAAACATGAAAATAATAATAATAATAATAATAATAAAATATATATATATATATATATTTCATGTTTCTATGACTGTGATAGTGATTATTTACTCGAATATATATATATATATATATATATATATATATATATATATATATATATATATATATATATATATATATATATATATATATATATTCTTAGTAAATAAATACTCCTGTGTATATTGCACTATTTTTTGGTACCACTGTCTTTCATAAGCACGGTAGTAATACGTGACATTTACGATTTATTTGAACTGGTTTGGCAGCAAATGACAGCTCTCCTAGTTCAAATGTTAAACATTTACGTTACAAATGACCAAATTAAATCCGCAGGAATAAAAGACCCAGATAATTGGACATCTATTATCGTTAACGGCACTGAAAGAATTCATATGGAGCACTTTTGTTTGAGTTTAAAATTGCACAAAAACACTGACTAATCACTTTGTTTGCATAGCAGGTTAAAACACACCCTCCAACATTAGCACTTCTCTCATTTGCATCTAATAGTATATTTACATTTCCATCAATCACTGTAAATAAAAGAGCAGCAAACCTTTTAGTGAAGGTCAAATGGGAGTCTAAGTAAGATGAACGGGCTGGTTAACCGCACCTACACTTGGGACAGTAACAAAAGAGTGGAGAGCACTTAGCTCTTATCAAAAAAAATGCTAATGTAAGTCAACTAGGCGGGTTCTTGTGCCTGTCTTCACAAATGAAATGCTTTTGCTTCCGTGATTACCAGGGTAAAAGAGAAATTAAGATTTTTTCTTTGTGTGCTCACATATCCCTTCTTGTGCACTCCTTTTGCTGATCCCCATTTTATGTCTCCACAGAACCCCAGCTGAAGGGGATTGTGACCAAGCTGTACAGTCGGCAGGGTTTCCACCTGCAGCTGCAGGCAGATGGAACAATTGACGGAACCAAGGAGGAGGACAACGGCTACAGTAAGTCTCAGAGACCAAGGGAACACGCTGACTATGCAACTGACATTTAAATCAGTCAATAATCCCTTTGATATTTACTTTATGTCCTGGTACTGGTGGGGGAGGGGACCTAAAAAATAGTTCTAGTGCGAAATGCCTTCAGGCCCAATGAGGGTATATGACATCATTTTGCACAACCCGAGAAAGTAAATCATGAGTGCTGACTTTCTGTTTTTGGATCAGATTATAGATGTATATTATATTTCCAGATTTTTCCTTTTTTAAATCAATAATTGCAATTTTTAATCATTTTTTTTGTTTTTGTGTTTTAGTTCAAAAAGTAAATTGAGTTAACGTTAATGCAACCCGTGAACCAACCCGAGTTTTTTACCCTTGGTATATTATATGATCCAGTTAAAAAAAATACACTAATATTTCGGACCACTGTAAAAATCAGTCACTACTCGCACAGTGCCAAAAAGAGATATGACATTCTCTTTATTTTTTTATTAGGGCGGATGTTTTTCTAAAAGCTTTATGAATATATTTTTTTATCTCAGTAACTTTCACTTCAAAGTTTGCATCCTAAATATATGTTTGAATGTTTTGTTTGTGAGCCAAGCAAGCACATAATATTTTCAGGACTAGTAGATGAACTATTTTTCATAGTTGCGACGAATACTTTGTCTCTGACCACCGAAAGCTTTTTTTATTTTTTCCATCTATAGAAGTGCAAATTAACAGGTCCCTATTTATCCTGTTGTTCCATTTAACTGCTTTTACATTAAAGTATATATAAATGATAATACATTATACCACAGCTAATTGGTGAGTTGCCAATATACTATAATTGACGAAAATGAAAGTCCAAGTGTGGGTATTTGAATCTCATATTTTATTATCTTGAATTTTCTCAAATTTAATGGATACAAAATGTGGATACTTCATAAAGTTAACTAACATAAGTTCACTTTAGGTATTCATGGAGTATTTCAGTTTTTTTGTTTTACTATTCCTATCCTCGAAACGTGTATATTTTCTATTGTCATGGGAAAGTCCTTGTGCTCGGTCGGCATGCTGTTGTGTAAACTGATCACCGCCTCTCCGCCCACCGACTTGTTGTTTTTCTCGAAACAGATGAAAGAGCAGATCAACGCTAAAGCAACAGCGCAGCCACTTGTCTGCCGTGCCGATAATGCAGCAGCAATGGCCTGCTTACAATTAACTGTCCCCTTACATTAGCGTACTGTTTATTGAACCTGTGTTATACAACTACTTTGCCTCTGTGCGATAAAGCTAAGAAAAAGATCGGCTATCTGCACTGAAATGACACTTAGCTAATTAAGAAAAACGTTATTTTGTTTCCAATCTTCTATCTGAATGAAATGGCAATGACTTTTTAATAATCTGTGAGCTCTAGGGCTCTCTTTCTTGAAAATGTCATATTTATGCTACACTGCCTCCACTTTCCTCATTAACATGGAAAAGTGACCACTCGATTGTTGAGGAGACAATTTTGAAAGTGTTCTGCTTAAACTGCAAAATGAAGGAAGAGTGAAGCTCTTTGCACAACTCCAAAAATAGCGTTGTTAGGTGCTGGGTGCGCTTGTCTCCATGGTGATGGCGAGCGCAGTCCTCTTAGAGCTATTGGTGGGAGAGGACCTACTCAAACACACACATACACTCATAAGAAAGAGCAAGGGTCCAAATTACATCCTAATCCTCTGATCGATTTAGATAAATAGCCCTAAAAATGAAAATCTAAGATAAAATAATATTTGTCCGTAGAAATATCATTCTAAATATCTGACTGTAACCTTTTTTATGAGGGTTTTGCAACTCATTTTTTTTTAAATTAAATATAGAAATATACTGGATAACACAGTCTGCAAAACTATAAATCAAATCATTAACATAATCCTAAATCCACCTTGAATGACATACTTTTCAAGTCATTGAACTGAACAATGAAAAATAAAACATGAATTTTCGACCAAATAAATGTCCCCCTTCAAAAAAATTTGGTTTAGTTTTATTTTATTGGAAGTGTTTTTCATGAGGTTTATTGCTAACAAATGTAGTAGGTTTATTGCCTTTAAAATCCTATTGTCACCTCAAAGGGAACTTTAATGAATTTGATAGATAGGACTTCACTGAGCCACAACCCGTAGTCCTTTTGTTTGTTAAATAAACTAAAGCGTTTTGAACACAGATTAAATCTTGTGCTGTTGGCCATTGACCTCGGAGTCAGTAACTGGATGTGATGTGTGACAAAGGAGGCTTTTTTCACACACAGTGCCCTCATCCGTGTAGTTTCATTGTTGTTGCAGTTCAGCATTTTAGTTCCAGCAATTCAATCGTTTTTATCAGGACAATGGTTAACACGTGTTGTGTAGGAAATTGCTCCAAGAGGAACACAGAGGCTATAAGCCTCTATAAATTTCTGTCTGACCAAGCAGTGAGAGTTGAGTGCATTGAGCACATTAAAAAAGTGCAGTGGACTGACTAGGTGAGTAATCTGTTTGTGCATAAAAACTTTTCTGAAGACCTCTTTTACCAAGTGACAAATAAAGCGTTTCCAATAAAGAATAGTTGATAAAGACATTGGAACCAAAACAAAAGGGGCATTGTTGCCCGCTTGCCAAAAGTGCATATTTTCAGATAATAAATCATTCATTTTTACTGTTGTTTCCAGTTGAGAAGCAACAATGTAAGATATTTACCATTCAGTATTCAGTAGGCGCCTGACATCCGATGAAAATAAACCAAAAGCTAATGCTTGCCCGCCGGACTCCTAACTTGTGCCGTGCGATAATGGTTCTGCCTCCGGTTCGAACCCGTATAGTAGATTATCTCCAAAATCATGTTCTTCTGGATTTACTTCCTCTGACCTACTTTCAATTTTGTATTCTGACTGTGACACAATAAAATCCAAACTTCTGGATTGTTCATTCATTTTCATAACCACTTCTCCTTCTCAGGTTCACGGGGTGCTTGAGCCTATCCCAGCTAACAGTGCACACAACGATAGAAAACCCTTCGCACTAACAATCTTATTGCCGGTGAGCGGTAATCAATACCACCCTGCCAACACCGTCAGGCGAAAGAACTACTGCAACATGGGTGCAATCTGACCAGTTGCAGATATTTGCAGACAGTCTTCCATGTCTTTAGGGTGTTAATAAAACCAGTTAGCTTTTATGTATGCTCAATGGAGTGGGATCGTCTATGAATTAATTTGACTTTTTTGTGATGAGTTGACTTCAATTTCAATCAAATTTGTGGGTTAGGCGTACACTACCGACATCATGTCAGCCTTGTCACTTATCTTTGTCTAATCCAACTATTTTAATCAATCCAACCTTTATCTGAACAATGGTTTTCATACATAGAGAAGCAGCTCAAAGTTCTTCTGAAAAATAAAACCAAAATCGAACGCCACAGACTTTTGAGAAATCACCACTCTGTCCTTTAGCCTTAATTCAATCTCTGCAAAAGCAAAGGTCAGTGCGTGGGTAGCGGCCTGCCACTCTGGCTTCGCTCCTTCAGGGTACTCAGGTGTTTTCTAGCAGCCAGAAAGTAATTGGGCTCCCCAGTCTTGAGATCCATATGAAATGAAGATGACTGATTGCATGTTTTTGTGCGCGTGTTGCCACATGAGGGTAATGACCTTAGAGACGAGCTGGGCATGTTATAAAAAACCTTGTTGAAAAATGTTGACAGGTTTCTGTGTGAAACAAATGAAGACAGAAGAAATAATGCTTATGGCCTTATGGGAACTTTGATTCACACCCCACACCAAACTTATTTGGGCTTTGCACAGTAGGCCAGAGTCCTTCTCGTACAGTTATGCTGATACTTCCCCTCATGAGCAATCAGGCCACTGAGTCTTGTCCATGTAGAGTTGGACGTGCAGACAGGTGGAAGGTCTGGGAGATGCGTATCGAACCTCACTGCCCCCAAGGAGTTGACAGTTGACAAGCCACCGGAGCTCACGGGCGCCTGCACTGTTAAAGTGATAAGGGTAAATGTAATGGCCCATCTAAAAGCCTCTACAGCTCACTTTGCTCAGAGGTGTCCAACGACAAAGACCATTGACAGAACACATTGTGACCTATCTCGATTTATATGAGAAGTAGGGATGGACAATGAGCAATGCATATACTGAATTGTGTTGGTTAAAAAGCAACAATTTATTCGCAAATAAAATGGTTGATAATTTCATCACTCCTTGATAAAACATAATCATTAAAATAATTTATGTTAGCTCATATTGGTAGCAGTCACGCACACTTTCAACAAACCAATATATTATCTTTGATTTTATTTGTCTGTTCATTTTGTTTTTCGAAATGTCCTTCTTTATACTTTTCATCGTACATGAAAGCTTTAAGTGAAAGAAGACCCCACATCTTTATTTGAAGTTTTTAATTGTTTGTTTTTTGTGTTGTCCTCATGTGTGCTTCTTGAAACAAAAGATTATTAGTAAATTAACAGTACTTATATAGCGCCTTTATCTACACATTTTTAGTATTCCCAACATACTTTATTTTTAGCTCACATTCATCTAATCATGGACACATTCAACAAACAAATATAGTTAGGATTTTTTGGGGGAGGCAGGGGAGTTATTTTGTTCAAAATGTCCTTCTTCATACATTATATCTGTAAGAAGACACCCATTTTTTATTTGGGGTTTAATCTTTGTACTTTATTTTATTCTTAATTATCCTTATCTATAACACTTGCCTTATTTCATATATCTGATCAATGATGTTATTTAAAAGTACTTTTTGAAAATAATATTGCCCTAACTTTTAATTCAAAACTACTCTAAGTAATAGTGATTTTGTGTCACCCTGAACTGAAAGCAATAACGTCAGAGAACTAAAGTCCACAGGAGAAAAGTTTCACAGTTTGTGCTCTGTATTAGTAAAGAATCAGTTGCTTTTATTCCCTCTATTCAGCTTCCCTGCCAGCATTTTATGAGAGCACAGACGCTCTTGAACAACACTAGGCCGGTATTAATTAGTTGTACCTCATTGACCAGCGAAACTGCTGCTGCCTCTCTCAGCTTCACACTCTTTGCGACGCAGACCTCGTACACCTTGTGTTATGCACACAATGTGTACACAGATTTCATGAGAGGAGTAGTCATTTTGAAAATGTATCTAACATGCATGTTTTTTAATGTCTTCTGAGGTGAACATTGAATACTACCTGTATGCTTCAGCATGCATGACACTGGTGTTTTAGTTGCACCAGGGCCTAAACTAACGACATGTAAAAAAAAATCTTTAATGGTGCCCCTAAAGCAGGAGTAAGCAATAGGTGTTTTTTTGTTTTGTTTGTTTTTTCACTTTTAGCCTAGGGGCTGTTAAGTGTAATGTGATTTTATACTGCTATTGTAAATCTCAGGGCGTGCTTGTTTCTTGGATACCTGCTTGCTACTAAACTGCGAAAGAAGATTGTTTTTGTGTTAGGACATGCTCTGTTCACTTGGCAGCCGATATTTTAAAATGTCAAGTCAAAGAAAAGTTAACGTACATGATGGAATGAAATAAACAAACGGAGATACAAAAAAATGTCCAAGTTATGAAAAAACTTCTGGAGCCAATTAATTTCGGAAGTACACTGTATTTTCTCAGCGATTGTTTATGTTGTGATGTTCAATAAAAATAAAGCCAAAAAGTTTTTTAGAGGAAACTACAGAGTTCTATTAGAATATACATCAAATATGACTACAAGTAAACAAATGGGACAAAAAAGGTCATTATCTAATCTAATTCCAAATTGTTGTAGAAAATGTCTATGCAGTCAAAAGGATCTCTGCCCTATTACTATATATATATATATATATATATATATATATATATATATATATATATATATACCTTGAAGATACCTATATGAAATACCTTGACATTCGAAAAAGGATGCAATGAAACTTCCAAGCAAATTTTTGCTTTGAGATACGAGACAAATTTGAAATACAAGCATACGAGAGGGTTCCCAATGCGGCCGTCCGGGTGGTATTCGAGATGCTGCTTATGAGAACAACATCGCTCTGTCTTTCTCGCTGCATGTCCCTTGCGTAAAAATATCTACGAGCACCGGGCAACGGCTACAGGTTGCATTTTTTACTGGAGATAGCGTGACCGAGTCGATAATCTCCGAAAAACATTCCATGCATGTATATTGAACGTGGTACCCAGAGAAAAAAATACGCAGAGATGGGGAGAACATGCAAACTCCACACAGAAAGATCGGATATCCACTGGGGATTCAATCCTCGATTTCAGAATTGTGAAGCGGACATGCTAACACACCACACGACCAAGATGCCGCCTAAATAAAGTAGTTAAATTACTTTAATAAATAAATGTTTAGAAATCTCACTGTATTGACCTTAGAACATTGAATTATATTAAACCTGAAATGTGGCCATAAATAAATCGCATGACAAACTCCATTTCATATTACACCTGAATTCCAAACTTATCCATTGTGCATTGATCTCAACTATTAAGCCCATCAGACTTGCACCAAACATAGTTATTGTGCATTGATCTCAATCATTCAGCCCATCAGATGTGCACTAATTGCTTTTTCATGTTTCTTTTCAGCCATGTTCAACCTTATTCCGGTGGGTCTGCGAGTGGTGGCCATCCAGGGCGTGCAGACCAAACTCTACCTGGCTATGAACAGTGAGGGCTACCTGTACACATCGGTGAGCATTTTGCTTTAGTCAGTAAACGTTGGCAAACGACTGCGTACATTTGTGTTCAAGGACATTATAGCTCGTATGTACGCATGGACAATTTTTACAGTCAACTTCACGGAGCCACCCAATCTAACCTAAACTTGTTTAAATGTTAATGGGATTAGCATTTGTTAGAAACAAATTCGTACTTGACACTAGGTAATTCACAAAAAAAAACGGTTTGCTGTCAAGTTCCACCTCAGTCTATATTTTTAATTAAACGTGTGGCCCTATGAATAAATCAGTTGCAGGCCACTGAGAAGCACATCAGGCTGGCGGGATGAGCACCCGAGGGGCACGTGGACGAGACAAAAACATGCACTTAACAGACAATCCCCATAGTCAAATTAGTAAAGATTGTTGTACTCAACTAAAGGCCTAACTTGACAGCGTTAATCCTTATTCAAACAAACAATTTCAGTCAATCTTGTTTTCATTCCGTTCCCAGGAAATAATTGCCTCCGGGTTTCTGACCTACTCACTCTTTCGTGTAAATGCAATGAAACACATTGTAGTTTAAATTTGCTCTGAGCAGTCGTTTTGTTAGATCCACTTTAACTCAAAAGTTAAATGTTGTACAAGAAAAGCAATTAAAGCCAAGCTACTGTAAAGCATCTGCGAGCTGATGACACTACAGTACTTTTATGAACAGCTTTACGATTGTGAGCGGTAGCTTGACAAATTAGTGCACCTATGGGGAAAATATCATGGTAATTGCTATAGACTACTTTATCTGAACATAAATTTAGAAGCTCTATTTATATATCAGCACTCCAGGAGGTGCCGTCTCCAACTGAGGGATATTCCATAGTATTTGCTGAGGGTGTCCAATAAAACAACATATGAAGCATAATTGAAGATGAATGCGATGAGGATCAAATTCTGTGCTAGATTATAATTTTCTTCTGATTTTGTTCCGTTTTTGTTTATACAGCAATACCTTGAGATCCGGGACCAAGCTCGTATGTCAATTTACTCGTATTTCAAATCAACTTTTCCCATAGGAATGAACTAAATACAAATTAATCCGTTCCCACTCTCCGAAAAAACACCAAAAACAGGATATCACAATGTAGAAACATCTTTCTACTTGTTCTAATTTACTACCTACTCACAAAGTAAAAAAATGCCTATCTAGACATTATGATCTTCAATACTAAAATGTGACATTATTCAGTACAGACAGATGGTAGTGTCTCATTCTATAGGAATGTTTGACACATATAGGTGCTTACATTAAGTAAAAAGAGCACGGATGTGTGAGAACATGATCATTGAGAGGAGTACTTGTGTGGGTGAGGCAGAATGCACCAGTGAAAATATATTCATCCATGAGCGTCAATGTGTGGGTGAAGAGGTAGCAATTAATATGTATTTCACTATTATACTGTACTCTCTACATTTTTTGCTACTTTGGCAAAGGTGCTATTGGATTCTTGTCAAATTTCAATTATACTGACCCACCAAAGCCTATGTCTCGTCTGGATAGAATGAGAACCTGATTAAAAAGCTCTCTAAATTGGCACTCTTCGCCGTTGCCTGTTTGCACGGCTCATTATTCATCAAGTCTGAATATGAGTTTGATCCAGTGATTTGCAACTGAAAACATTTGAGTAAGTGGTAAATTTAGGGATAAACTCTTTACAGTGCACAAAAAAACCCTCTTACAGACCTATAAAGGGTTAAGTGACTTATCTGCTGCTGTTGGCTTCACTGTGCAGTGGAAGATTTTTTTTTCATTTGTACGCTGTCTTTTTATTTTCAATAAATTTCTCTTACATTGAAAATGGCTTTGATTTATACAGTCACTTTTTCAAATATTTACCTTCCTAAGCCTTAATTCCAAAGAAAAGAGTACATGATTTTGTGTTTAAGTAGTCTGGCTTTGTGTTTCCCTCCCGTTAAATATGTACTTTATTCACATTCATGCGTTTCCAACCATGCAAGCGCAATACTTTCAGTAAATAACCATTGCAGTCACGTTCCTCCCCAGTGAGCTGTGTCATTTATGCGTGTGTTGGCTTGAATGTGTATTGTGGATGTGTAGGTATTTGTTTTTCCTCACTACACTTCCCTCCAAATCCACTACTCTCCAGAAAGAGAATTGGAGGAAAAAAAACAGACCTAGCTATGGTAATCCTTGGCTGTTTGTCTTGAATTGCACAGTGCTGATTCCAATGGTGTGATTGGTGTCATTTTATCCCGTATCTGGCAGCCAAATGCACATGGGGCATTGCTCGGCATCGATTTGTCTCGCGTTACGAAAGATCAGCCAAGCAGCCGATATCTCCTCCAAGGAGATCAAATCCAATATGCAAGTATTTCTTCTTTCTCCGATTGGCTCAGGAAAAAATTAGCAGGTGGTGATTATTCCCCAGAAACCAACATAACGCAATCTTGGAGTGGATTATAATTGATAGTGTTTCCTTGACAGGACCAGTGCATCTACTTAACTGTTGCCTGGTAAATGCTAATTGTGTGTTGGAGTAGGGCTGGAAAAGGAAAAGCAACGGAAAGTGATATTGTAATTGGCTTAGTGTGAGTCATACTGTAAGTCTGCTGTGGGGTGTTAATGAAAAAGAGCCACTGTGTTGGAAGCATCTGTAGGGTTTTAAAGAACAAAAATAGCTTCATCCAAGTGTCAGTAGCTACAAACAAATTATTTAAAAGTCCTGAGTGCTTATTCAGTCCTGTGACAAAAACCTTTATAAGTTCTGTTAAAAACAACTGTACGTACTTACTTCCTATGGAGCCAGTTAGCTTAATGCTGACACATAATAGCAACCTCAGTCAATGTAACAAATTTCATCAGTTTTACAGTCTCCGGGGAACCGTTATTGCTCTGAAATATCTGGGACACCACCGGTAAGATGATAAGGTGGTTAGTTTATACTCCAAGGTGGATATTCTTTATCCTCTGTAAGAATGACTAATATTACTGAAATTTAGTGTAGGGTCTAGTGTTTTAAATGTTTTCCATAAAACACCATAATCTCAATGGACTTGGTAGCTTTTTTCATATAGGTCTGGACCTATGATACTATGGCTGCCATTGACAGTGCTATATTTCCAATCCACTTTGACCTGGAAAGGTTGCCAGGGAAAGATGGATACTGTCAATGGGAGTGAAGCACTCAATGTAAGCCATACCAGTTTCTCTCATCTCATCTCATTTTGTGAACCACTTTATCCTCATTAGGGTCACGGGGGGTGCTGGAGCCTATGCCAGCTGACTCCGGGCCAGAGGCGGGGGACATCCTAAATCGGTGGCCAGCCGATCGCAGGGCACAAGGAAACGGACAACCATGCACACTCACACCCATACCTAGGGGCAATTTAGAGTGTCCAATTATCCTACCATGCATATTTTTTGGGGGAATGTGGGAGGAAACCGGAGTACCCCAGAGAAAACCCACGCAGGCCCGGGGAGAACATGCAAGCTCCACACAGGTGGACGTGACCTGGATTTGAACACAGGACCGCAGAGGTGTGAGGCCGATGCGCTAACCCGGCCGTCCCCATACCAGTTTAAATATACTGTATCTGATATCCGCCATTATGGCAGTAAGCCCACCAGAGAGTGCGACCTCGATCCCAGAACTGTGAGGCCCACACGCTAATCACTTTGCCACAAGTCTGCTCTGCTTTAAATACAAATTCAATTCAATATGGCGATAATTTTAGTGAGATGGAGTATTTTTTCTTTCTTACAGCGAATTACACTTCAACTGGAAAGAGATGATGCAAGTAACGCTGCTTGTTTAAGTTCAAAAGAACCTCATCCTTTCTGTATATCGTGGTCCATCTGCGATTTGAAATCAAAATCATCCTGGCGCATATTGGGTCCAGATATGGACCTGATTATCAGTAGCCACCTATTTTTTTCTGCCACGCTGAATAAAAGCAGCCAAATCCACCTAAGCTAATTAATAGAGTTGCTCTATTGGCTCGAGAGCGGAGCTGCCCTTTTTTGCTATGCTTCCAACCGACACTCTTTTGCATGACAGTGAAGAATCCACCAATCTCAAAGAGTAATGTTTCTCACCAGGATTTGATGGTTTTGAGAAACAACGAAGGCATTACGAATATGACATTAATTATACCTAAACAACGTTGTCTTATACAAAGCCTCTCATTTTTCATTCATTCATTCACTCATTCATTTTCTGAACCCCTTATCCTCACAAGGGTCAGGGATGGGGTGCTGGAGATGGACAACCATTCACCCTCACACTCATACCTAGGGGGAATTTAGTTCAACCAACCTACCCTGCATGTTTTGGGTATGTGGGATTAAACTGAAGTACCCGGAGAAAACCCTCACAAGCCTCGGGAGAACACAAGTCCAAGTTAATCATTTATAAAAGCTATTTTCCTCTCTAATATGTTCTATAGATGAATTATTCTTTCTGCTTTGCCCCTTACTATAGTTTGTCCAAAGTCTTTAGACACACCTGATTTCCTAGGGTGTCATACAAGGGCAGTCCTGTTAATACCCACTATATAAGGCGACTTCTATACTCTATTCTTGCTTGTAAATTATGAAGTGGTCTGTTTTTGTGTGAGTGCAATACTGCTGTTGTTAAAACTTGGCAACATTAACACAGTGAAAGCATCAACCTTGAAACATATGTTTAGTTTTGTTGCCACAAGGTACTCTATATAGAGCTGGATTTTGGCGAGATCCATACTGCGCAAAAATGTATCCTTTCCCAAGAATGCACGTTGAAAAAACACTTTAATAAGTATGTGATTTATTTCTTAATTGTCTTGTGTTGTGGTTTACAAGACTTTATGTAATATCTATTTGTCTATTTGCCAATGTATTAATTGAGTTTATGGCACAGATTTGGCCTTACCACATATTTTTGCCCCTGGGTTCAAGTCTGTGTAACCTAATTTTTGAGGGTCTGTTGATAACTATCCTTGTATATCTTGATTTTTTTCTGGTTTAGTAGCTATTAAAAAAAACAAAATAAAAAAACAGGTCTTTACCATTTGATTCCGATCTCTCTGCTTGCGTAGTACAAAACACTTTTTTGTTTATTTTGACGATATCCTTATACCCTTGTTTATGTAAAAAAAATCTTATCTTATAAACATAATGTTCTTGGACCTGATTTCCAAACAGGTGACTGGATCTGGACACCTCCAATTTTTATACTACTCAATTATTTTGTTGCTCCTGTCCCTTCACTCATTCACTGCCATTGACAAAGATAATCATTATATTTATTTGAATTGGGAAGGCTTGCATTGAGTAATCATGTTTAACTGCCATTGGCAAAGATATATGTCTAATACAATTTGACTGGGGGACTGTCAGGGATTGTCCGCTGGCAGCCAACGAGTCAATACTTAAAAACAGAAATAAATAAATACATTTTAAAAACCTAATCTTTTTCACCCGATTCCGATCTTTTATAATGATATTATTGAGCCCGATTTCCGATCACATTTTCTGATCGGGCAAATCCCAAGTGCTAATTGTTATTTTTTGGGGGACTGGGAAGATTAAGAGATTTAGCGATCAAAAGCAAACCCTTTAATTTTTTGCAAACATCTAACAGCTTAAGATATACAAACGTGTTCATATGTTCCACCTATATGAATGAATATGACCAAATATTGTATTATGTTGTTTATCTTCAACTAATGTGTGATTTTGAGAAAAGGTTCCTCTTTTCAGGGTTAGAACAATGTCTGAACCCAAACTGCTCGCACCAAAGTCAAGTGGAGGAACGGATGCACCATCCGGTGGCTGCTTTAAATTAGTTAAATGATCTTAATCTTTTTTAGATGTTTTATAACCTCTTCATATATTTTGTTTTTGAGTCAAAACTTCTGTTCTGTTGATACTCAAGCGCTGCCTGATGGTGCAGTGGTTCAATCGCCTGACTTCAGTGTGGGCAGGCTTGATTCTCGCTGGTGGAGGTATAATTGTGAATGCGAATGGTCGTTTGTCTCTCTTTGTGTGCTACGGCTACCTGGTGTTTTGAGTGTAGTCTGCTTTTGACCAAAGTAAGCTGGTAGAGGCTACGGCAACCCCTAATAGGATGTGTGGTACGGAAGATGAATGAATGAATGGTATTCAAGCTAGGGGGTCTTTATTATGTCAAATGAGAATAGCAACACCTCTAATTATTATTCCAAATAATATTTGGGTTTGTAAGAAGACATGGAATTGCCAGATGAAGATAAATGATCATAACCTGAAATTCACTGGTCCTGAATCATAATGAAGAAACCCATGAATAATTAACAGCTTGGAGCAGAAATGAGAATATGGTCATTATCTCCACTGTATGTTTTATTAATGTTCATCTGTGCCATCTCTGTTGTCTGGGATTCAGAATGCTACATTATTTTTGGCAATTTGTAGAAATATTCAAGAGGCAATAGCTTTAATGAAAATGTGCGTGTCCATTGCATGATATTGCACAATTCAGTACAATTGCAACTGATTGCTTTTCAAATTGTGTGTTTCTACGGGCTTGAAAATGGTGCTGCTTTTCCTTCTCCAGGAACACTTCACGCCAGAATGCAAATTCAAGGAGTCAGTGTTCGAGAACTACTATGTGACGTACTCCTCCATGATATACCGCCAGCAGCAGTCAGGCAGGGGCTGGTACCTCGGTCTGAACAAGGAGGGAGAAATCATGAAGGGCAACCATGTCAAGAAAAACAAGCCGGCGGCCCACTTCCTTCCAAAACCTCTAAAAGGTGAGAACATCTGCTTGCACTTTGTTTTGCCTGACTTTTTGTGCAGTGTGAAAATGGTTACATTTCCCATTCATCGCAGTCTCCTTCTTTTGTTGAAAGTCAGATTTTAATAATCCAAAATAAATTACACTATGAAGGTTTGTTTGTAAAGTGGCTTAAGATGCCGCAAAGCATTACTAAAGGAAGCTCTACAACTTGCTTCAACATAGTTTCTGGGCACTGGGGTAAATCCTGCTCATGAATAGGCAGAGATTTATTGTTATGTTTAGAAAGGGACCGACACTACTCCACAAACATGACACAGCACTGGAATAATTTTCACAATATGATAAATTGAGCCATATGTATCCTACAAATGCCCATGTAATATCAACAATGTGTTCAAATATCAGATAGCAAAGTGAGGTGGATATATGTCCGCAGTCTTATTTATGCTACAAATGAATCCATAAACCAAAGTAAATCCCTTTACAAAATCATTAAGAAATTTGTATATTGATTGAATGCCCTCCTGTTATCCTAAGCTTAAAGATTGATTTTATTGGTCCCCACATGTCATAAATCAACTACTAAATCCTTCTGAAATAAGCAGTCCTGTCACCCTCACTGTAAAAGTTAAATTTACTTTTCGATGTTGCTTCCATGTCTGTGGCCTTGATCAATCTCCCCTGGTTGGCTTCTCATTTAGTGTGTGTGTGTGAGGCCACTTGAGACCTCTGTAATAGCTTCTCACTTCCATTTAACCCATCTTCCAGGGGCTTTCAAATAGAAATCAATAACTACACCATGATTGTCTTGCTTTAGTTTGATAGATAACGTGAGTAAAAGAACACAATAGGGTGTGAGGAAAGCATGGATCTATTTCATAGTCTCAATCTTCAGGAAGATGAAATGTATAATTATGATTTGAAGATAGTTTCTGTAATATGAATGTAATTCCTGGTAGTCTCTGCAGTTTGTTTACAACCTAAGAAGATAAACAAATACAAAATGGAATTTGTGGCAAGAGCTGGTAAAAATTCAGTGGATTTGCAGTTTCAGGGAACCAATGAATTAAGAATAGTTGCTGACAGCACCCCCTAAGATACTCTTCTCTTCTTTGGAATCCACTCATTCTATATTTATGTTAAAGGTCTTCTGACTGGCCACCAGTTGGACTCTTCATTAACTCATTTGTTCCCAGTGACAGTGTAATCAACATCATATCCATTTGAACTGGCATGGCAGATGGATTGGACATCTACCACCATCCCTGGCAGCCAATGTGTTCAACAAACTTGCCCAATCTACAATAATAAAGAAAGAATAGACTGTTATTTTACCAGTAAAGTCAAGTTGACTATTGACATTTTCTGGTCTTGCGAAAGCAGCCAGGAAAGCCTTAGTTTTCCAGAAACATTTCTGATAAAATCAGAAAAAAATGTGTGGAGGATGTTTTGTGAGAGCAATCATCAAGGCAAAATGATAATTTAGAGGATTAGATGAACTTCTGTTTTGATGTAACATTGCTTATCCACTCCATTCATTCCACCATCGTGACACTCTGTCGAAGTGTAAAGAGCCTTCATTTTTCCAACTTTCAATCTGTTTATTCATCCGTCTATAGTCATTTGTCTGTCTATCCAGCCAGCCAGCTAGTTTATAGTTGTCATTATAATGGTTTGGTCAAGGCATTCTTTCATACATACCAACCGTACCAATTGTATATATTCCAGTTGACGAAGATAAACCTACATGGCAGAGATGGCATCATGATTAATGTTGTTTCTACATTGTCAAAGTTTTTTCAATTAATAGTTTTTGCGATGTATGTGCTGTGAGGTCAGTTGTCACCATTTTACCATTGCTTTAGCTAAAAAGAGTGCATCCATTGTCAGTTCGAGAAAAATGCCTACACTGGATCACTGCAACTACTGCTCTCAAAAATGCTGGGCTAAGTGAAGTTTGTGAAGGAGTGTGTCTGCTGTTTCCGCCTTGGCATGCCTGTGGGACAAACATCAAATAGCATTTCAGGCAGAAGGATGACAACATCCTGAAACCAAATACTGCGGACCTCAAGATTACAGCGATTTGGTCTGAAGTGGCTGCTGAGATGCAAATTGGGAAAATGCTGCAAACACAGCAAAGGCAAAGAACATGCAAGTGCTGAATTTGTAATGCAAGGCTGTGAATATAGGATTTGTTTTTAAGTGCAGCCCCAACTTGATCTGCTGTGATGTCTTGATTCAGCACTTTGCAGCAAGTCACTTCATGCAGGACCCACTCTGAGCTCCTTGCATCTGTTCCTGCACAGACATTATGATTCATTTTATGAATCATTGGAGTAGCTATTAGTGTGAAGTAATGTTGTATTTTTTTTGTTTGTTTACCAAATGTTTCCATTTAGTTTTGGCTTGAAGTAGTGTTTTTAGATTTTAGCTTTTATTAAGGGATGTGTACGTGATTGGTTTCCGTGTAAGACTTAAAGTGTATTGTTTAGTTTATGCTTTTGCTCTGGCTCTGTTAGTTTGTTTTCAGGTTTAGTTTAGGTCAGAGATTTTATTTGATTTCAAATTTGACTTTAGTTTTAGGGTTAACCTTTGAGCAGTAGGTTTCAATTAGTTTTTTCTGTTGCAACTGCCTACCCACCACAATAACCACATTTAGAAATGTTTCATTAGGACAGTAAAATCTTTGGGAACAGTTGACAGATTTTTGCTTCAAAAACTGAAGCCGTCCTCGTCTCTCGCGCAGTCACTGTGAACCCCACTGTGCACACTCTAATGAGTTTGCTGTCGGTGGCACGGCGAAAAGAGTGGTTAGCACTGTCACTGTTCTGAGCTCGAAGGTTCAATCCCAAGTGGGTGCCTACCTTCCCGTGTGGAGTTTGCATGTTCTCCCCATACCTGCGTGGGTTTTCTCCAGGTACTCTGGTTTTCTCCCACGTCCCAAAAACATGCATAATAAGCTGGTTGAACAGTCTAAGACAGGGGTCTCAAATCGATTACGCAAAGGTCTGCAGTGGGTCCTGGTCTGTGTTCCAACAGATCCAGTGCCGACAGTTTAACTTTAATCAATTAGGTGTCTTTTAAGATAAGTAACACCTGACTGCAATCAACTGATCACACTTCCAAAAGGTCTTTTGTTCGGTTTGAATGAAAACCTGCACTCACTGCGGTCCTTTAGTTCCAGTTGGAGGCCCCTCTAAATTTTCTCTAGGTATTAGTGTGAACGTGATTGGTCATCCGTCTCCTTTTGCTCTCGGATGTGCCCTGCAAATGATTGGCAAACAATTCAGGGTGTCCCCTGCCTACTGCCTACAGTTGGCTGGGATAGCGCCCGGAAAATTAAACTGTATCGTATGGTTAGGTCATATTCCTGTAAATATTGCATGAACTTCAAGTTACAGTAATATAAATGAAAAGCATACTATATACAATAATTTGTGACATCACATTCGTTTTCTGATCCGCCACTCTTTCCTTCCCACAGTGGCGATGTACAGAGAGCCATCCCTCCACGACCTAACGGAATTTTCCCGCTCTGGTAGCGGCACGCCTACCAAGAGTCGGAGCGCCTCGGCCATGCTGAACGGCGGCAAAGCTGTGAGCCAGAACGAGTCGACGTAGCCCATCGGACTGACTCAACCTTGAAACCTTACCTCCAGCAGAGCGCGAATCCAAGCAGACCCTTTTTTGTATCAGCGGTTCGGCACTTGCTGCAAAAATACTACACATTAACACATAGAAATCATCAATAGCTCCAATTAAAAAACAAACAGGCATTTATCATGATTTTCAACACACATCATTAAGTAGTCTGGAAACAAATTTGTGGCTGATTTACTATCCATTCATTCAACTCTTAGCTCATTTTTTGGCTGATGATTTTCTCATTTTCTGTGCACACTAACAGTTCTGAGGTCATCTCAACCCCGAGCACTTGTGCGTCTGTCTGACAGGGACAGGATGTGAGTTAGTGGGCATTCAGGGCAACAGATGTGGGTCTTAGAGGCTGCAGGGGTACAGTACAAGCCTTGATCTCTGTCATCCATGCTTCTGTGAATTCAAAGCCTATAAACTCCCCGGCACGACCTGATCTTGTTCCGGACTGTAGCTCTCCTTTCGTCCTAGCACACATGCATCGGGAAAGCAAGCCTACGCTCATCAGGCCTAACGCGAGGTCCAAGCGTAGAAGCTCTTTTAACTTTATTTCCCTTCTAAGAGATGCCACAGATGTCCTTCTTTCCGCTAATTTCAGAATTAGCCAAGAACCTTTCGTTTGGTTGAACTACCAGTTTTTGTCTGTCCCCTCTTGTTGTCTTACATTCGCCATTATTTAGTATTTTGGTCGCAATGGGGTTCCAGCAAACCAAAGACCGAACGAAAGAGTGTCCCTTTAAGCCAAGGAAGCCAGTTTGAAGGCATTGCTTGATTTTTTTTCTTACCCTAATGTACATTTTTGATGAACACAGCAGAGGAAATGATGATGTCAGTCAAACTGGAGTGTCCGATGTTCTTCGAGAGGATCCGCTCGACGGCCGTGGTACCAAATGGCCTCACCCTATCTCTTGTTCTGTCATATAGTCTGTCTCTCGTCTCTGTGGTTTGTTTCCTCCGTGCTCGTGTCATAACTCCACCTTCTTGTCATCCTTTTTGGTCGACTTATTCTGACCGATAATAGAAATATGGCTTCCCAGGATGCTCGTTATATGTTTGAGTAACTTGTTGTGGTGATATTTTCTATAATTAAAACAAACAAAAAAAGAATACTGTGGACTTTTAGGTGGCTTAACATTTTATAGGGATGTCATATTTGTATAAGTATTTAAAAAAATGAATGAAAACAAAGGGTGGGGTGGGCTTCATAAACTTACTTATCTCCTCTCTTGCACAGGGCATGTACAAACACAATGATGTACAAAATAGGATACTTTTGTGTCTATTGAAGCGCAGTATGACTTCTTTCTGGTACGTGCTTTTTGCGGAACTTTTTGTTCTGGGTTCCCTTTGAGATTTTTATTAGGTGAATCTATTTGTTGCATGGGAGGGCAGAGGACTTCTGGTCTAGAGCTGCATGATGTAGGCTGTATGTAATTAACCCATGTTGGATCCTATGTTCCAAGCTACCAGGATAAACTTAAACAACATTATGCAGGCAAACATCCAGGATGCCTGACAACTTCCAGTTGTTTATTATTTGTTGTATACACAAAAATGCACTGAATAAAAGGTTTATATTAAGATATACTTTTAAAATGTGTTGCTGTTTCCTATTTATTTCCCCTACATGTATACATTTCACAGTCCAGGTTCTATTTTCAGATAGCTTGTGTTTGTTTTGTCCACAGACGTGTATATTTAAGACTGCTTATCAAATACAGTGAGAGGGACATGAAACTCTTTGGAATCTGTTACATTTTGGGGGATTTTGTTGCTAAAGAAGGTTCATCCACTTTATCAAAGGTTTGAGTTACCTCTCTGTACTATTCACATTTTAGAATTAATTCATATAGAAACCCTACCTCCCAGAGTACTTTCAGATGAATGGATTTACTAACGGTTGACCTTAAAGTTAAAATAATCTCTGCTGACTCAATAAAGCTCTCATTAAAAACTTGCAGTAACAGTGCAGTACACGTCTTGAAACCATTGTTAAAGTGTTATAACCTGGCAACATGAAAAATATTGTTTGTAAGCCCGACTATTTAGAATTTCTGCTAACTTATTCCCGAAGCTCGACCTTGTGTTTTCTGCCGTTTAGGCAATTGAACCTTTTTGCAATTTATTGCAATAACGTCTCTAAGCGACAGAATTGCTTACTCCCTATCCAGTAATTTAATTAGGAAAATTACATTTGAGTGTTACTAAAAAATATTTTGTAAGTAGAGAAGGGGGATGTTTTAGAGACAGTACATGTCAAAGAGGAAGTAGGATTTTATTAATAAGGTCAGCTCGCTCCTTCCTGTTCGACCTGTCCCCATGTTGAATTGCACTTTCACTAATTGCCCATTTTGTTCATGATTAGTACCCCAAGTGGACAGATAATATAAATTAAAAAAAAACACTCAAAATGGGATGCAAAAAGAAAGTATGGAAAGAGAATAAACCAAAATGTTTTTTATTTTTTTATTTCGGTGAAGACATGAAAAAGACATCATGTCCCTGTTGGTGATTTATTAATCTTTAACATGACATCTAAAAGCATTGCAGTGTTTTCTGAGAATTTCTATATTCGGTTTACTCACCCACAATGGTGAGTGTTGTGGTTTGCATATAGTGTACCCAGGCTTCCTCCCACATTCCAAAAACATGCGCAGTTCACTGTAAATTATGAGTATGCTTTAATGTGTGTGACTTTCTGGTTTTTTTTGTCCTTCTTCTGTGTATGTCATTTCATCCAAAGTCACCTCATTTCTATTACTGTTTTTATGAGGTACATTTCTACTCCATGTCATGAGTACATCCACAACAACCAAGTGCACTAAAGTGGATAGAAGCATGTCACAAATGTGCCATATAACAACTGAATTCTACAAAGACTCTAAAACTTACAGTGAACGGAGAAAAAAAATGGATGACTGCAATGATAAAAATCTGTCTAACATTTATTCTTTTATTTTAGTACATTTAACATTTAAGTACCACTTATTCTTCAGTTTTGCTTTAACAAAAATTAAGGTCCCAGAACAAAATGCTAAAGGATTTTCTGTGGTACAAGATCATTCTTCTGTACAAAGTGTTATGGTATAATTATTGCAATTTCACCGAGACAAACAAACAGTGGTGGCAATATCAACTCTGTACCAGAGGTGATAATAAAGGAGTAAAAAGAAAGCTGGTACATATGTGGCCCCTTGCCCTTCCCCTTAGTTAGTGGGTTGGAGACAGTGGAGGCATCAATTTGATCTTTGGAGACTGCCTCATTACGCCCATCGCCAGCAGAGACAGGAGAACTAATAGGCTGCTGTAAAATTGGCCCTGATATGAGCTTCTTCATCGTTCATGTCGTTTGACATCTCCCTGCTTCCTTCATTTCCTTTCGCCCATTTCGAGACTCCATTCATTACACAGTCTGTCTGGTTCAAACATGGGTATCTAAACATGTGCCTTCTCTCCTATGTGGCATCTCTATCCCCAAACTGATGTTTTCTCCATTTAATATACTACACCTAAACCCCAACCAACAAAGAAATACGAGCAACTACAAATAAAATGGCTGCAACAACAAAACACACTGGCTAAATCAATGATCGATAATTTTCCCTGCAACATATCTAAATAATATTTGTGAATCGATTTCATAATAGCAAACTATCCAGGTCCTAATGAAATAAGCGTGACCGGACGTTTCGTAGAAAGACGTTTGGTCCCCGGACGTTTGGTCGACCGGAGGTTTGGTAGAACGGACGTTTGGTAGAACAGACGTTTGGTAGAACGGACGTTTGGTCGCCGGGTTCGCTCGCTCTCAAATTATGACAGAGTTTACTGTTGATATTTTATATTTAGATATTAAACTCTCTCTCTCTCTCTCTCATGATTATAATTTTGAGAGCTGGTTTCAACAGTAACAACCCGGCGACCAAATGTCCGTTCTACCAAACGCCCGTTCTACCAAACGTCCGTTCTACCAAACGTCCGGTCTACCAAACGTCCGGTCGACCAAACGTCCGGTCGACCAAACGTCCGGGGACCAAACGTCCGGGGACCAAACGTCCGGGGACCAAATGTCTTTCGACGAAACGTCCAAGTACCAAAATAAGCAAGGCCAAATCACAATACAATTTGTGTCCTTTCCCAAAGCAAAACTTTGTTTTCATCTATCCACAGAATATTTTGCTAGCAGTGTTACAAAACATTTTTTAAACGTGCAGAAACTGATTTAAATAAATAAATAAAAAAACTTCCTCTTTGGTGTTCTTCCAACAAAACCATTCTTATTTATTGCTTGCTCTATGCTAGTTTTCCAACAGAGATGTTGGCATCCACCAAGGAGTTTTGGCAGATGCAAACAATTATTAAAAAATTGGACCAGAAAAAATAATAGAGCTTGTATGAAGAAAACAAGAACACTAGTGAACAAAACCATGTCTATTAATTAAAATGGGAAGTCTTTTCTCATCACACCGGGTGTGAAAGGTGATCCAACATTAAGGTGACATTTTCTGCTGTCGATATTCAGTTAACTTTGTGTCATGAATCAAATCAAAGAGCACGGTATACCTTTTGAGGTAATAACATGGTGTTACTCAAAAAGCCTCCTCATTGGCAACATTGTCATTAGCTCACCCGGCCTTTCCCAATAGTCTTCATCTAGAAATATCACAGGTTTATAAGCTGCGGTCACTTAGCCTCAATCAATGTTCCCTCTAATTTTTCGTTGGTCTGAGCAGAAAGTCAACCTCCCTGAGCGCACTGAGTACCAGTGTGAGCGACATCATCGGTACTCGGATGATTCGCCTAAAGACGTTTCGCCGACGGACGTTTGACAGACGGGCAGGTCGCCGAATGGACGTTCCGCCGAACGTTCATTCGGCCGAACGGAGGTTTCGCCGAAACGGGATTCGCGCGCTTGCCCCGCCCCCGGATCGTGTGTGTACAAGTTTTTCAACCTCGGCCCGCGGGCCATATACGGCCCGTTAGGATTTTTAATCCGGCCCGCCGCCGGTGTTGTCCAAATTATAGTAAAAATCAATGTTCGTCTACCATCAATGGCAGCCCGGGAATAAGCACTCTTGGGCGGGCAGATGTAGCAGAACCGAGCCGTAAAATGACAGCAATCGGGTCAAATCCATCCTAAAACAGCATTTAATGATTAAATACAAATACTGGAGCTCTTTGGACATTAGAACCGAGCCCAGGGAAGTGAATTCCTCGGTAAAAAGTCGCGATGGAGGCAAAAAAATGTCCATATACGTCCATTCGCCAAACGGCTCAAAATGCTCTCAAATTCGGTCAAATCCAGCTGAAAACAGCGTTTAATGATTAAATACAAATACTAGTATTTGTATTTAATCATTAAACTATCAAATACTAGTATTTGTATTTAATCATTAAACTATCAAATACTAGTATTTGTATTTAATCATTAAACTAACAAATACTAGTATTTGTATTTAATCATTAAACGCTGTTTGAACGAACGTTCATTCGGCGACCTGTCCGTCTGTCAAACGTCTGTCGGCGAAACGTCTTTAGGCGAATCATCCGGTCACGACATCATCATTGCTCGCTATGGGCACACCAGTATCACACCTGCCACAAGCAGGTGCATGTCAATGTTCCCTCTAATTTTTCATGTAAAACATGCTGTAAAACACGAAAAACATAAGTGGACAGAGCTACTGCCACTGGCTGCCGCTCAACCGGCGCCATCATGAAGAAAGGGGTAAAAAAAAAAAAAAAAAAAAAAAAAAAAAAAAAAAAAAAAAAAAATCCGTTTTTTTTTTTTTACTGCGCGCCATAGGATTGCTGCTGCGCAGAGAAGACGAGAGTAGTGCGCAATTGCGCACGTGCGCAGCTTAGAGGGAACAGTGGCCTCAATTATTAATGGCTACTATTATCAGCCTCATGAGTTATTGGCCTGTGTGATATGTATTAGTTAATTTAAGGTAGGGGGTATCAATGATGGATGAGAATTAATGATGGAAGCAATGTTCCATATTGATGAGAGCAACTTTATATCATACATACTTTTAATTTTAATTATGGTTTACTTATTTTTACATGAAATGATTAAACAGAGCAAAAACTATATATGAACCTGTCCTACTGTGGCCAACTGATTTTAAAGTCTGCAGAGCAAGAGTATGCCTACTCCATTATTGATGCTTGTATCCCTGGAGCATTGTTAACGGTTGAAAGCTATTCTTCTTTAGTTTGACTGATTGGCTCCCTGAATTGGAATCAGCTATGGGTGACAAGACATTCCTAAGACCTACTACCTATTATATTCAATTAGAAGTCAATATTCCATTATATGTCAGTTTTTAATCCTGCCTATTTAAATTTGATAGCAAAATACTGTATTGTAACCTGGCTGTTGTTGACTTATTTTGTATACTTCCTTTTTGAGGTGTGCATCATATGGTCAGGTGCATTTCAAAGACTAAAAAAACATCAGGATCACAAATTGTCTACTTTGATTTCACGTGCACACTAAGTTTGGATCCATGCGTTTCTAGAACGGGTTGCCATCCCTCAAAAGTAATTTTACACGATTGCATCATTTCAATGAAATCAGAATGTTATGATACTATATGCACATGTTTGACTTGCCTCAATATTTCCTTTTAACAACAAAATGCATGCCAATTCTGCTCTATTACATGCTAATTTAAACTCACTTTGCATTTGCATAATCCTCATGTTATAAATGTTGCAGGATTGAATTCTTTCACAGCTTGGTCATCGTGGAAGATGGAAGACAGTACTTTGGTATCTAGAGAGTCTGGATTGTGTGATGCCATTTACTTTGATTTGCTTTGTACTCTGTGCTTTTGCTTTGTTGTTCTGTCTAATCACCCTCTTGCTACTGCCACAATGAAATTTCACGAATACGGGATGAATAACGTTATCCAATCCAATTCAAAAGGGAACCCATTGAGCAAGGGGAGGGACTAAATATCACACATGGTGATGCACAGAGCTATAATCTAGTAATATACTGGGAACAAATGAGTGAGTACCCTTCTATTATTTAGAACTAAATTAACAAACTTGCATGGTCTTACACTAGATTGAGTTTGTTTTACTTTTCTTTGAAAACTCTTTCCCAACAATGTCAAGCAAAAGTGAATTGTAATTTAAAACAATACACATTGTTACATGACAATTAAAAAAACAGCAAAAGAAAACGTTGATGCATCGAAGCAGCCATCATTATGCAACAGAATTGCACTTCAATACACTTCTGTTTTGTCGCATCCAACTGGAATTGTTTCATGCAGTCAATGCTGTTGCACAGCCAAGTGGCTCCCTCGGGCTGGTGGAACCACTCATTCCTCGAGCCTATTATTTCATCTCAACCTCCTAGCAGACTGCGACGTCAACACACACTCAAACTCCTGTTTTTTGCTATTAGCAAATTTTTAGAAGCGAGTTAGAGGGTTCACGTTTCTTCACCTGCTTTCCCACTTTAAGCTGCACGCTGCTCCCATTGCAGTTCTCTTCCAACTGTTCTCTATGCCTGGGAGGGAATCCCAACTCTTGCCTCTCTGCTGCGGATGAGGTCTGGCACTTACGTAAGTGGGGGAGAAGGCAACAGACAAGCAGCACTCACCTCATGTCAGTTTGCAGGGAAGCAAGAAGACAGGCAAGCAGCAGCCAGATCAATTATTTATTAGGTAGGCCTATGCGGCGTGAATGCATCCCCCTGCTGTGCCACAGCAGCAGACAGCTTTAAGGTGAACTTCGACGTGGGGAAAACAGGAAGTAGAACATATTTCATAATCCACATGGGCAAAAATAACAACTCGAGTTATGCCTGCAATGGGAATGATTAGAGCCAAATTTTTCGGACTATGTTGCACTTTTTTCATAATTCGATTGAGCCGGCAATAAATACTATTTTTCCTCTTTTTTCTCTCTCTCTTATTTATTTTCTCTATAAATTTCAGTACTTTTCAGTCATTTTCATTTGGCTGATCAGACCATTTCCTAATTTAAAAGAAATGAAAGCAGTACTAATTTTTTCTCTTAGTCTCTTAATGCATTATTGTGTTTTTTAAAATACCTTATCCAATAGAAGAAACCTACGGAAGGCAGCAGTGTTTTTGGTTTTTGGTTTTTTTGGTTCAAGATAACTCAAGAACGAATCATGGGATTAGGATCAAACTTTGCATGATGTTATTAAAATAACACAGAAAACGTGATAAAAATGTTGAGGGCATGAGGGCAAATGTCAGGGTGGTCAGGAATATGGGGATGTTTTGTTTTTGGCTATTTAGGTTTAACTTAAAATCTATTATTCCTATTTTGGTATTATTTTAAAAATGCACAGTTTGCTTTGTTTATTGTTGGGTTTTGGATGAATATAAGACTACTTCCACTATCTCGTTAAAATGATAGTTTGTTTTTAATAAATTATTTCGTACAACACAACCAGGATTCTTTTGTTTTCATATTGAAACGCCGCTTTGTCTCGTGGCTTTAATTTCTTCCTATTGAGTGAGCCCTCTTTTTTTTTCTTTTGTTGTTGTTTTAGCAAGCAACTCTCCTCATTCCTCGATTACAGAACTCTCCTGCCTTGCTCTTCCACACAATTACACACTGCTTCTCACTTCCCCTGTGGCTCTCTGGTATCTCCCATTCTCATCGAGAGCTCACTTCCCATGGTTGGTGTTTTCTCTGCCTGTAGCTACAACACTCCCTGTGTTCTCTGCTTTTATTCTCTTAGCAATGAATTGGGACCTATGCTGTTGTAGAAATTGCTTTGGCTTCAGACTACCTTCACTTCACGGTCTAATCCATTCCATCATGGGGATAGTGGCTAGTGCACTAGTGATAGAAAATACTAAGGTTCGGGTAAACAAATATTTCAACATAATTCCCAGCTATCTGTCAGCTCTGTAAGAGATGTGAAATCTATCTCGTAAAGTAACATTCAAAGAAACTTTCACAGTTGTCATAATACAAGAGGGGATGATCACATTCTTGAATTAAAAAGTGATGTGAAATACTTGTGGTTGGAGAGAACTTATAGGTGCTGTAAAGTTATTTTGATGACTATTAAATACATGAAAGGGCACGAGACGAGTTATAGGTTATATTTCGAAAAAATCCCTGCATTCCACAATAGACTAAACAACATGGTTAGATTTTTTTTAAATAATCAAAAAACTAGGAGATAAAAAAATACTTCAGTAAGAGCCACATAAATGGGGATCTTTTTTATAGAACTTCCCTCACGTACTGAAACTGTTGCTATGCTCCCTCTGTGAAAGTGATGCACTAATATACTCCTCTAGGAACCCCTAAAAATAATAACAACATAGTGTCAGAAGTGAAATGAAGACATGTTCTTAACTGCAAAAGGACGCATAGCAACTTTTCGAATGGTATAAATCCCCAACCAAAGCCATCACTGCAGTGAGTGAATTTTTTACAAAGGATAGTTTTTTATACTTGAAGCAGTGGCAACAGGGCGTCTCATTTTATTTAATGATGGTTAACGGGACAAGCCATAACACCTCATGTTCATTAGCTCTCCAGTAAGTGTTGACGTCTGAACTACAATGTGTGTAAGTTGACATATTTTCCTTTAAAGAAATATTTTGGCACATTGATTCATTGTGAAATTATGAGTTTATTTCCACATCCCAAAACTCTGCAGTTTAGGCGGGTTGAACACTCCAAATTGCATCTACCCATATGTTTGAGTATGAATGGTTGTCCAAATAATTATGCACTGCAAGTGGCAGACCACCAGTTCAGGGTGTCCTCTACCAGGTGCCTATAGTTGACTGTGATAGGCTCCAGCACCCCCAACAACCTTTGTGAGGATAAGCGGTACAGAGAATGAATGTATAAATAAAAATTAAAATAAAATGAGAAAATATTACATCAGATATAAGGTAAATTGGTATGGAAAAGGACCAACTAAACCCTTTTTAAAAGATGATTGTCAAAACAGCCACGCTAATGTAAAAGTCAACAATAATTTAACATTCCTGTTATTTTTTCCAAAACCTCTACAAGAAGTATTTTTAGGTAACTGTTTTGGTGCCATTGACGTCCAATCAATAATACATAAATACAACAATAATTGGCAACATTTCTTAAAGCAAATTAATTTAAACCACATATTTTCTTAATATACCCTAATCCAGTAAATGAAATAAATTAGGTATTCTAGTTTTGATGAATGAGCTTGTTTTGAAAACATTTACTTGACTTTTTGATCCAAGTTTATTTGGCACTCTCCTGTTTTACGAGAAGAAATGAGTCACACTTATGACAGATAAATGCCGCTGATGCCTGATGATTGCTAGTGTGATTATGTTTTAAATGTTGGTTGGAGCCAGCAAAGTAACAGCAGTGCTCGCATCTGTTGTGAGACATCGCTGACGTTCTTTTTAAGATGTGAGTGCTTGTAATGTGTTGTTGTTGGTGATTTTTTTTTGCTCGCTAATTGCTATTCTCTGTGATGACTGATATCAAGTGACTGCCCACTTAACAGATGCCATAAATCATAGCAACCTTTGAAAGCTCCAATTGCGCTACTCATGTTTTCAAATGCGCCTCATTAAATTCAAATACATGTAGTGTATATATTCATCAATCAATTTTATACTGCTTCTTCCTGTTAGGTAAATGGTGTCTCTAACTAGTGTAGAGACAGATGTACAATACAAAAAGAATAAAAAGGACGCCAACCACTTTCTTGGAAAAAACATTCGCACCATTTGATCATTTTTTTAAGGATTTAGTTGGTAGTTTATTAAGGACCGTGAAAAGAATGAGAGAATTTACATATCAAATACTAAGTCTCTACTTATAAGAAATCTAAGTTTTAAAACCATTTCTGGAAAAAAATACATTTGGTAAGTATAGGTACCACGGTATTCTCTTATTTTTGATTGAGTTGATTTGAAGAAAAGAAAACTAAACAGTTTCATTTTCTTTTTCTCTTGAAATTCAGGAACTATTCAATTTTTTATTTGCTTAAAATATAATTATGACATTTTTATTACATTTATCTATATGGAGCGTAATAAAAGGTAAACATTACTTTTATTTATTCGTATATATATATATATATATATATATATATATATATATATATATATTTGGATATATAAATAGTAAAATAATAATTTTAAATAATTACTATATTTTAATATGATTTAAGATTTTTAAAAAAGACTACAGTAAACAAACAAAATACAAAGACAGAAACTTTATTTTCATTTATTTTAATA
The DNA here is from genome assembly GCF_051989625.1 of Stigmatopora argus. Classification (NCBI taxonomy): domain Eukaryota; kingdom Metazoa; phylum Chordata; class Actinopteri; order Syngnathiformes; family Syngnathidae; genus Stigmatopora; species Stigmatopora argus. Next base: position 6,552,473 of record NC_135395.1, on the reverse strand, counting down.
AGAAATGTAGTCGATGTAGATGATTTACTTTCACGTAATCTGATGTAATTCCGCAGGCGGCTAATAAGATACAGAGGAACGAGGTGGGTCACTCTGGGCGGCCCGTACCAGGCAGCCGGTTGCCATGACAGCAGAGCAGTCATGGCCGGTGTTGCTGGGTCGGCGGGGGCTGGCAGCTGGTTGGCGAACAGCAGCAGATGGAGCATCGCAGGTTTCCAAGAACACACAGACGCTGTACTTCGCCTACATGTGTCACATCTTTCGTAGTGGTTCTCCACGCGGTGGCAAGGACGTGCTCTCCAAGAGACAACAGGCTGCTCTGTGGGAAGTTAGGTGGGCTTTATCATGCTTTTCACCCTACTTTGTGGAAAATTACAATGAACAAAGAGGACTAGCATTTTAACCGGGAAATATGCCTATCAAGAGGCTGAAGGTATGGTCACCTGCAAGAGGGTGAAAACTATTCATTGCGGTTGGAGCCACTTAGCAAAAAGAAAGTCATTTCTCGGATATCCACGAAGAGTCTAGTTTAAAGTTTTCCACAAGCCACCTGGGCGACACATCAAACATGTGGAAGATGGTGCTCTGGTCAGATGAAACCAAAGTTGAACTCTTTGGCCACAATTCAAAATTATATGTTTGGCGTGAAAGCAACACAGCTCATCACCCTGAACACTCCATCTGTCAAACATAGTGATGGCAGCCTCATGGTTTAGGCCTGATTTTCTTCAGCAGAGACAGGGAAAATGGTTAAATGTGATGGAAAGATGAATGGGGCCAAATACGGGACCATTCTGGTGAAAACCTATTGGAGTCTGCAAAAGACCTGAGACTGGAACGGAAATCTATCGTCCAATAGGACAATAATCCGAAACGTAAAGCCAAATCTACAATTGAATGGTTCACAACTAAACATATCCAAGTGTTAGAATGGCCAAGTCTAAGACCAGACCTGAATCCAAGAGAATCGGTGGGCAGAGCTGAAGACTGCTCTTCACAAATGCTCTCCATCCAACCTCGCTGAGCTGGACCTGTTTTTGCAAGAAAGAATGGGCAAGAATTTCAGTCTCCCGATGTGCAAAACTGATAGAAACATACCCCAATTGACTTGGCGCTACAAAGTATTAATGCAAGGGTGACAAATAATATTGCACGTCCCACTTTTCAGTTTTTTATTTGTTAAAAAAAGTTTAAAATATCCAATAAATTTCCTTCTACTTCACGATAGTCGATGATTTATGTTTGAAACCTAAATGGTTGAAAAGTTCAAGGAGCCGAATATATATATATATATATATATATATATATATATATATATATATATATATATATATATATATATATATATAAATATATATATATATATATATATATATATATATATATATATACAGAGAGTGAGAGAGAGCGAGAGAGAGAGAGAGAGATGGATGGATGCAAGGAGACTAGTCACAATATAAATCAGTCACAATACTACCAGCTTGCATCTAATGAATTCAACTGATTTCCTTTATCAAAAATTAGCTTCCAATTCATGCTCGGTGCTTTTGCTGCATGTGCACAAGTTCCTGCACGTGTGCATTACTTGACATTCTTCTGCAGTAAACACCAAGTTGCCAAGTAGAGGAGGCAGCTGAAAGCAATAACCAGCGAATCACAGAACCCACGACTGTGAACTGCAACTCGGCAGACCTGCTCTCACCCTATCCAAGACCAATCTAAACTTAGGTTGGCAATAAGAAATACAAAACTTGGTTCCAGATTGCTTCCACACAAAAATCAGCTTTTGTGTTAAAACAGGTCACACAGATAATATTCATGTTTTTTTTTCCTGCTCATAAATATTCCGCAAAAACATCACGAGTTCACCGTGGAATCATTCCTCTTTGTGAGGTTACCAGGGAAACTGTAATTAAGGTCCAACAAGATGGCACTGTTTCCAATTAGAGGCCAGGCCTGCGCCACTGGTTCTTGCGCCTATATTGCACCGTGTTGGGGGATCACGCTATAAACGGTAGGGCGAGCGAGAAGACAGATGAACTGTGTGAATGAATGTGATACGCAGTCACAAATGGAGCAGTCGTCAGCAATGATACACGAAATCACGCGATGTACTTAAACCCATAGACATCACCAAGTGACCTTCATGTGAAAAAAAGCACAAAAATAAGAAAGAAGGTAGGGGACACCCTGAATTGGTGGCCAGCCAATCGCAGGGCACAATTAGACAAACAACCATTCACACTAACACTCGTACCTAAGGGCAATTTAGAGTGTCCAATCAGCCTACCATGCTTGTCTTTGGAATGTGGCAGGAAACTAGAGTACCCAGAGAAAACCCACGCAGGCCTGGGGAGAACATGCCATGAGTGTACAACACTTAAAATATGATATAAAAAACGTGTAAAAGTGGCTAAGAAAATGGACAGATTCATTGGAGTTTCTGTACCTTTGCTATCTGTCCCTTTTTCGAATTCTGTATAGTACTGGCATTTAAAAATGTATGACAATGGCTATTCTCCCTACTTATAAATCCTGGCTATTATAGTATTTACCTTTTATCTTCACTATTAAATATTGTAAAGTGAAATGACGTGCCTTTTCATATTATCCAACGAGATTATTCCTACTGAAATTCACATGATCAAAGTTGTATTGTCTGCCCTGTAACTCTTAGGCTGAACTGACGGCGATGGACATTTAATTCACTTTGACTGGGTGCCTAGGTGCGTCCAGTTGCTGCCATCCCCTAAACCACATGTGTCAAAGTGGCGGCCCGGGGGCCAAATCTGGCCCGCCGCATCATTTTGTGTGGCCCGGGAAAGTAAATCATGAGTGCCAACTTTCTGTTTTAGGATCAAATTAAAATGAAGAGTATAGATGTATATTAAATTTCCTGATTTCCCCCCTTTTACATCAATAATTGTAATTTTTAAATCAATTTTCTCTGTGTTTTTAGTTCAAAAATAATTTTGTAAAATCTAAAAAAAAAAAAAATAGCTAAAATAAACATTGTTTTAGCTCTATAAAAAACTGAATATTCAGGGCTTTTAATCCAGTTCTTTTAATCCATGTATTTAAAAAAAATCTAAATATTATATCTAAAATGGTCCGGCCCACGTGAAATCAAGTTGACGTAAAAGCGGCCCACGAACCAACCCAAGCTGGCCAATATATAAAATAAAATGTAGAAATTATAGCTTTTATTGTCAATATACGCAACACAACTTGGTACAACAGAAGTCTACATTTTAGATTGACTAACCTTAACCCTGTTGGCTAGTACTTTGATTAAAAAGAACAAAAAACAAAAACGTAATGTACAGTAGTGCCTTGAGATACAAAATTACATTGCTCAATGACGAGCTTGTATATAAAAACATAAATCTGCAAGCATGCTTACATGATGTAATAACAAAAAAATTGCCAAAAACATTTTTAGAAAGATTTTAAATTAAATACAAAAGAATTCAATAAAATAATCTAAAACAATAATGACAATAAAATGTAAAGAAATAATAATAGCACTTTTCTTATTCTAATTTGCATATTGGCAACCTGAGGAATGTATAAATCAAATATATAAAGAAAAGTGGAATTAGTAGGTTTTTTTTTGGGGGGGGGGTAAATACTAACAAATTTAATCCGGCCCCGTGTCTCTGTGGTTAGCACGTCTCACAGCTCTCAGGTCCTGGGTTTGAATCCAGGTTGGTCCACCTGTGGGAAATCTTCATGTTTCCCCGGGCCTGCGGTGGTTTTCTCTGAGTACTCCAGTTTCCTCCCACATTCCAAAAACATGCATGGTAGGCTGATTGGCCACTCTAAATTGCCCCTAGGTTTGAGTGTGAGTGTGAATGGTTGTCTATCTCACCGTGCCCTTCAATCGGCTGGCCACCGACCGATTCAGGGTGCCCCCTGCCTTTGGCCCGAAGTCAGCAGTGATAGGGTCCAGTATCCCCCCACAACCTTAGTGAGGATAAAGCGGTCAAAAAAATGAATGAATAATAAACGTTAATGACATTAGAACAATCAAAGAAAATTGTATTATCGTCATGAAATATAACTAATTTTAGGATACTACCTTTACCCATTTTCTAAATTCAATTCATGTTTTTAATGTCAGATGCTGTTTTTAAAAAAAAACATTGGCACAATACCTTCAAAATTGTATATTAAGACAAGATCATGATGCGAATAAAAGCTTTTATTAACCCTACTCGCTTGTTCCAAGCATGTCTCTTGCACTACCATAACAATAATTTTGATGAATGCATTGAGACAGTCTGAAGGATAGAGCAGGCATTCCAGCACTATAAAGCTTTCGTAAAATGCTATGAATCATCTTTCATTATTGGCCATGGAAGGATGTTTTTTCATACTTTTCTAAACGTGCGATTCAGAACATAAATCAATAGATTATATCATTTGCAGCTGAGCCCCATGTATACCAAGAATATGTTATTGACCAGAAAAAAGTATTCAATTAGAATTTACTGTACAGACGCTCCCCTACTTACGAACGCAATTGGTTCCGAGCGATTGTTCATAAGTTGAATTTGTTTGTAAGTTGATTCAGTGCTATATTTTGTATTATAATTTATGTTTAAGGCCGATATAAGTATATTGAAGGTTTATATAAGTGCATTTGTATGTTTAAGGCTTGTATAAGTAACACGCATTGGTTTGTACTGAAAAAAAAACATTTAATAAAATGGAGAGAATATGTACAGTACTGTAGAGAGAGAGAGAGATTTATGTATTAGAAACTGGCCAAAAGAAGCAACCTAATGACGATTGCACAATTTTCTTCTTTTTTTCATCATAAATGATGCGGTAGCACTGTATGGCATCATTCAATTGATTTGCAAACTTTGTGCAACGTTCAATATTTGGGTCCTGCTGCTCGATCTTTCTATTTAGAAATGGTACTGACGGTCGAATGATTCAATGCCCGTGAAACGCTCACCACTCTCACGCGCATCAAGCTTCGTTTATTATTGCCACTCGTTTCAAATGAAATGGCTTGCCTCTTCCTTGCAACTCCCTCAATAGAAGCATTTAGCTTTTTACCAACCATATTCAATATTGGATGCATGAGATATTTAATGATACAAATGAAAAAGGTTCTTTGCACACTGGAGATACATTCACGCACTTCCGCATTGCAACGAAGAAGAAGGTAGATGCTGGGTGAGCTGAGCTCTCACAGCGCCAGGCGTCGGTATTAGCGGCGGAAAGAAGTACTACTCCGAAAAAGGCGCGAAATACAAAATTGGACTTGCGAACATTTTTGGACTTAAACGCAATTTGCAGACATGTTCGTATGTACCGTTGTTCGTAAGTTGAATGTTCGTAAGTAGGGGAGCGTCTGTACTTGAGAAAACATCAGGCATGAGCACACACACACCCCTAGTGGTGCCAGAGAAAAGTGTTCTTTTTCCGAAGCCAATTTTACCATGGAAGACAGCTATAAGTGTTGCTGTTTGTTCGTCTATATGTTTTTTTAATCAACTCAAACATGAATTAAAGGATTTTTTTATCAAATTTGCAGAATTTGTTTGCAATATTAAATGGAAGAGGTAATTGACTTTGAGGTAACGGGGTCAAAGCTCACAGAGCTTATAAAATAAATTTTGCTACAACTTAATTACAGATTCATTTATTTGAATCAAACGTGCAAAGTTGGTGATATATTGATCACAGGATTTTTTTATGCTAAATAGAATGCTGTCTTTGCCAAGTATGAAGATGCTTTGAGTTTGGCTGCTTGGGTCAGGACCTGTTCTCTTTTAGAGTCCTTCTCCAGTTTTTCCAGTACTTCAAAGTTTCCTGCCAAATGTTCTGTTGACAAAACATAACTTTAACTTATGTTCACATTGTGACCTCATTAGTTTAGTGATTGAAGGCTAAAAATACAAAACTGCCAGCAGGGTTACAATATTTTGTCATCCCAGTATTTACAGTGTGTGTCCCTTTGTGTCTGTTTGTCTATTTGTATATCAGGCTGTGAGTGCCCCCCCAAGTTGGCCTTCACTCCTAATGGCTTAATGGGCACCCCATTGAGCCTCTCGAGCCCCCCGGAGAGGGACACACTCTGAGTTGAGAGGCGCACAAAGGCACAGGCATGTCTCTTGAGAGGAACGTCTTTATGGGACTCAGGGGCACTGCTGTGCTAACTGGGGGCTGGCCTCATGGTGATTACGCTCTCAGGGGGGTCCGCTTTGTGGGTCCTGTCACCCAGAACCTCACCTTTATATAGCTCCCCCGCGGCACTTCTTGGACCCCCTTTGAGATCTACAGTAGCTCTGAGACTCATACAGCAAATAGAGTGACAAGAAAGAGATGGAAAACTGATACACCACATTTGCTCATCAGCTAGAGCCACAAAAAGGAATGATGGGAAATGAATAATCATAGCCTAGATTTTATGATATTAATTATATATATATATACATACACACATTTATAGTTATTAATATCATAAACTGATTTTGGAATAATTCATTTCCCATCATTCCTTGTTGTGGCTCTAGCTGATGAGCAAATTAACAACATCTGTGCAGCACAGAGTAGAGTTCTCATTAAATTTTCTAATAAACGTTAGCCTCTGGAAGTATGGCTTACTGTAAAATTGACAATATTGTTAGTTGTTAGATCTTTAAATCTTCCTCAAATTCTTTATTTTGCTAAGTGAGTGTTGGTAAAAGACAGTGAAACATCACTAAGTTCCTTTTTAGTCTTCACACCTAGTTTAGACCACAAGTTGAAATAGGTTGAAATTTATTGTTTAACGGTACTACTACAGCATCCTGATGATGCGTGTCTATCTACTTCCCTCATCGATTTCTGTCTCTGGACATTACTCGACACCGAAAACACTCATTTTTCACTCTCAGGCTCTGGTAAGTGCTGTATTAGAACGGTATCTATTGAAAAGACACATTACAGTTGAACTGCTGATGATGGACGATCCATCTCCATCTGCGTCTGCCCACTGCAATCAATACGCCCTGTAAGCAGGAATATTGCGGTTAGATAGGTTCTACTCAATGTGGAAATTGTTGTTTCCATGGTAAACACTGCATGTCACTCAGAATAATATTACTTTTATAGCATCTGTAATGAATACAACAGGGGTCTCCAAAAAATTTCCTCTGGGGGTTGCTTTCAGAAAAATCAAAGAATGCGTGGGCCAACTTGAAATCATTTCATTTTGATTTGTTAAAGAGAGCACCAGAAAAGCTGGCTCTTTTTTAAAATGCAATTATTTTATTCAAATTTATAGTTACTAGTAAAATTGAGAACTTTAATTTAGTTTGTTCGTAGGCCAGACCCTTCCAGCACCCCTCCCGATACATTCTACTAACGTCATGCAATTTGAACAATTTTTTTGTGCTCCCATATTGGACCTCTGTGGTTAATTATTTAACCTTGGAAAAATTGCCACCACAAGGCAAAGCAATTCTGAGCTTCAGAGGTGAGCTTCTCGCAGCTGGAAAATTGCAATAAACTATTTATGACACTTACAGTATGGTCACGAGTTGCTTGCTACTTTTGCAAAACCCGCAACCATTTCGAGGATGTGCGGTATGGAAGATGAATTGATGAATGCACACATGTGTCAAATTGGCGGCCCGGGGGCCAAATCTGGCCTGCCGCATCATTTTGTGTGGCCCGGGAAAGTAAATCATGAGTGCCGACTTTCTGTTTTAGGATCAAATTAAAATGAAGAGTATAGATGTAAATTGAATTTACTGATTTTCCCCCTTTTAAATCAATAATTGTATTTTTTTAATATTTTTTTCTGTTTTTAGTTCAAAAATCATTTTGTAAAATATAAAAATATATAAAAAAAGCTAAAATAAACATTATTTTAGATCTGTAAAAAACTGAATATTTGGGGCTTTTAATCCAGTCTTTTAATCCATTTATTTAAAAAAAATCTAAATATTATATCTAAAATGGTCCGGCCCACATGAAATCGAGTTGACGTTAACGCGGCCCGCGAACCAACCCGAGTCTGACACCCTTGCACTACTATTTCCCGAAGAGTATGCAATATGGGGGGAAAATGCAAATTTGGTGAATTTGAATTTTAAAAAAGTACTTCAGATGCCGGAAAGGAAATGAGAAATTTGCCAGAATAACGCAAAAGCATGAGAAACATGATGATTGACCTGATTAAATTGTATATATTTTTTATTTTGAAAATGTATAATGCTGTGGAGTAATACTACCTTTGTGTGCCCCTGAGACAAGTTGGCAATGGTGGTTTGGCGGCGGCAGACAGGTGCCGCCTTGCTTACTTGATAGTTCAAGTAGTCATGGTTTGTATGATTAATGCATGTCAGCCAAAAAAACTTTCACAAGGGCTAAAGAGCCACAGGGGGAGGATCAGGCGGCAGACTCGATGGCGACCAGGAAGACATTGCAAATGACACACATTAGTGTAAAAAATATCCAACTCGTTACTTACTCTGACTGTTTATTTAATTTAGTTCAATTACATTCTCATCTAGACTAGTTAATAAAATTATGCTCAATTTAATTGTAATCTCTTTTAACTATCAACAATGATAATTCTAACCGTTAGCATCATAATCATCTTTAATCCAACATACTGTAGTCGTTCAGAGTTAAAAATAAGTTCGCTCAGGAGTAAAGTCAGCTATTGCTAGAAATTTTGTTTGTTTTCCAATAAAAGAAAAGCAGTTGTCACCTTCTGTCTAGAGATGAATGTAGTTGCCTTTTATGTGGCACAGCTGGGAGACAGGCACTGAGATCCATTTCAGTGTTGTCTGCCGGTTCCCCTCCTATTGCCCAGCTTTTCTACAACCTTCTTACACATAGTAGCAGAGGGCGCATTAAATGCTCCATTTGCTCTCTGCACAGTATTCACTTTCCTGCTGTCTCCACGCTTACTTCATTTGATTTAAACCTTCAGCGGCATCATTTGGGGTCCTAAAACCCTTTCTTGACCTTTTGACAGCACTTAACCCCACCCACTCTACATTTATGAGCTCGTAATCAGACACAGCCGGGCTCTTAAAAACAACAACCGGATGAGCAAATGTACCATAAATTTTCTGTGTAAAAAAAAATTTCAAGTGGTTGAATTATTAAGTAGCTTATAGTTTATAGTTTGATTTATTTAATAAGGGACAGCACATAATAATGAACATATTCATAATCATGTTAATGAACATATATATGAAAATATGTACAATCGAAGCCGAGCATACATTTTTGTAGCTTCCCTTTTATTTCATATAAAGGTGGATTCCTTTTTATCAGTCTGAACTTTCTTTTTTATTTTTATTCTTTTAAAGAACAAGAAACGATCTTCTGGCAAACTAGCGGTAACTAGTGGAGTTAGCGCAGTTCTGGAGTCCTGGGTTCGAATCCAGGTAACTCCACTTGTGTGGAGTTTACATGTTCTCCCCGGGCCAGTATGGGTTTTCTCCGGGTACTCCGGTTTCCTCCCACATTCCAAAAACATGCATGGTATGTAGGCTGGCGGACACTCTAAATTGACCCTAGGTATAAGTGGAAGCATGAATGATTGTCCGTCTCCTCGTGCCCCGCGATTGGCTGGCCACCAATTCAGGGTGTCCCCCCCCTGGTGCCTGAAGTCAGCAGGGATAGGCTCCAGTAACACTCATGGCCCATGTGAGGATAAGCAGTTCACAAAATGAATGAATAAAAACTGTAATTGCCATATTTTTCAGACTATAAATCATACTTCAGTATAAATGGCATTAGCCAAAGAATGGGTACTCGGACGTTTGGTCGCCGGACGTTTGGTCGCTGGACGTTTGGTCACCGGCCGTTTGGTCGCCCAGACGTTTGGTCGCCCGGACGTTTGGTCGCCGGACGTTCGACAACATGACAGAGAGTTTACTTTTGAAACCAGCTCTCAAAATTATATTCATGAGAGAGTTTAATATCTAAATATCTACTGTTGAAACCTGCTCCCAAAATTATATTCACCCGGGCGACCAAACGTCCGGGCGACCAAACGTCCGGCGACCAAACGTCCGGCGACCAAAGAGTATAAGTTGCATTATTGGAGGATAGTTTTTCAATTTATCAGAAACCAAGAACAGAAATTACACATTAAAATATTTGTAAAATAGGGAACAACAGACACAATAATCACCTGTTACTGTACACATTCACATTTTTTTTAGATCTAGAGCACAAAAAACATAACATACAAGATGTTGGCAGTTAGAGTGAAAGAAAATGAAGGAACATTAATGACGCACTCAAGTACAAGTCGTAGGCCCAGCAAACTATGAAAAAAACTTTAATATATGATACGTTTTGTTTTAAATTACAGACCAGTAAATTGAGAATATTTGATTTGAGGAATGAATGGTTAAAACAATTTGTAGGAAACATGAGTCTCTGGGCTTCTGATCTTTACCAGTAGAGTCTGCATTATCTGAAACGGCTAAAAGTACCATCATGGAGTGCTTGATAACGACCACGTGTGATGTTAGGTCTTCTTCCTATCTTCTTTTCCCTTTTTCAGCGTGTACTTATGTAATGGGGGCAAAGCAGCTCTGTGGAGGCTGACGGCATTGGATGTCAGCCAGCAGATTTGGATCTCTACAGTAAAAAAAATATCAAATAAGAAAACGCTGCGCTGGGGTCATCCGGATCAATCTCGAACATATGAGCGCATATAAGGCTGCGGCACTTAACACGAGGATGAATTGGAAAAGTGAACGTTGTGAAAAAGAAGTCGGCACCGCCGCCTTGCTCGCTCTCGGCTTTTGTCCCCGCGCCTACAAGTGTTGAAAAGAAGATGTAGGAAGAAATATATCTTTGATTCTGACTTGGTGGGTGGCTATAGAGGACGTGCAATAGCACTGACAGCGGCATAATGATACAGATGTGAGGTAAAGCATAATTATGCTCCCTGTGAACGTACTGGCCGCCATTGACAGTTGATAGGCATCCAATCCATTTTGACTGAGTATTTTTGCGATTAGTTGTCTAATAAGCTGAGATGAATATCACTTTTAATGAACTATTATATTTTGCACTTTTAAATATGTATAATTGTTTTCCTTAGCAAAAGTAGATCATTGCAAATGTATAATTCTGATAATTGCAAAGGCAATCATTTGCTTTCATTAAGTAATGGAGAAATCGGAGAATATAGAAGTTTTTTTTAAATCAGCATTGAATGTAAATAAAGCGTACAAGTGTGTATGTGTGTGTATATATATATATATATATATATATATATATATATATATATATATATATATATATATATATATATATATATATATATATATATATATATATATATATATATCAGTGGCAGGCGGTGCATTTTCTGGTAGCGCCTTCAACGTATCAATCCAACCCTCAAAAACTATTTTATGGCTATAAAACCTCTACTGCAGCTACAACTGCGACACATAAAAAATAATCAATACATTAATGCACAAAAATTGGGTAAAATCCACTTCCCAGCAGCATTTCATGATTAAATACAAATACTAGAGCTTTTCAGACATTAAAACCAGGCCAGGGGTTGATTTTCCCGGGAAAAGACAGCATTGAACGTCAATGGCGCACGGGCAAACATTGCCCGAAAAATGGTAAAATCCAGCCGAAAACAGCATTTATTGATTAAATACAAATACTGGAGCTTTTTAGACATCAGAACTGGGCCCGGAGTATCATTTCCCCGGCAAAAAGACAGCGATTATATATATATATTTATATATATATATATATATATATATATATATATATATATATATATATATATATATATATATATATATATATATATATATATATATATATATATATATATATATATATATATATATATATATATATATATATATATATATATATATATATATATATATATATATATATATATACCCATTCCTCAGTCCCATTGATGTCATAGAAGTCCATTCAGTTTTGACTGGAATCCTGGCAACATCTATTGCCCCCCAGTCTCTCCCAGTGAAAACAGATTACACGTCTTGTGCCTAGCATCCAGTGAGTTTAATGAGTTTCTTTTCAAAATAGACAATTCATTTGATAATCAATTAGTTGTCAATTACTTGACTAATAACTCTATCAATGGTACGATCATTCATTGGCTTTTCTTCTTTCTTTTTTTCATTTTGGAAACAGGTTGACTGTGCCATATAATGGACATCCTTCCAACCACTTCCTCTGAAGCCACTTTAGTCCCAACTTCCTTGATTTGTCTGGTCAATTAGGAGCCGCCATGTAGCCAACCACTGCCTGCATTAGTCCTCTCATGAAGCATTTCTAGAGGAGTAGATGGCTACCCATGCCATCTCCCATCTAGGATTACCCCCTGTAGAGTTATAACCTATTCTAGACTCAAAGGTCACCAATCACTTCTATATTTTTTTTCTTTTTCTTCAGTAGGTAGGAGTTAAAATAGAAAAGTCACACTCTTGTCACTTTCAGCAGTGAATGTGTCCCCAGAGATTCATGTGGTGGTAAATTGAATAGAACTCGGGATATAAATACCTAAACTAATGAGCTTAATTGAAGACTGTTTTTGAAGGAATTCAGCTCACTTCAGCTTGTGCTATGCTGCCATCTGCTGTAGAAAAGAAGAAAGTGGTTAATTAATGATGTTCGGGATGAGAAATGAGGGGGACAGGGAAGGTTAGACGTTTTAGAGACAAGGTCAGAGAGACCAAACTTCGATGGTTTTAGCATATCCTGAGAGGAGATAGAGGACATAGGGTCTTATCACTAGGAGGATGTTGAAGGTCGAACTGCAAGGGAAGAAAGAGGGTAAGAGGTCGACCAAGACAAAGATGTATGGATGTAGTGTGGGAGGACATAAAAGTGTCTGGTTTACAGGAGAATTATGCAAAGGACGGGGTGAAATGGGGGAATTATTGATTCGGTGTGGCGACCCCTCCCAGGCGTAGTGTTGTGAGGTGGACAATTATAGGATAGTTGATGATGTTTCCTAAAGTGAAGAAAATATTTTTAGGTGCATTTAGTACTTGTTTACTTTATTTACATGTATTAATTGTAGTTGGTTATTTTAAAGATTTAAGGACATCTTATCTATTCATTCGTTCGTTTTCTGAAGAGCTTTCTCCTCATTAGGGTCGTGGGGGGTGCTGGAGCCTATCCCACTGACTTCAGGCCAGAGGGGGCGGACACCCTGAATTGGTGGCCAGCTGATCGCAGGGCACGAGGAAATGGACAACCATTCATGCTCACACTCACACCTAGGGATGATTGAGGGTCTCCCCCGCCTGGTGCCCATAGTTAGCAGTGGTTAAGCTACAAGGGTCCCCCCTCCCAAACAAATACATTTATTAAATCCACTAAGCTACACTAAGAATTCACATCTTTCTTTGTCGCCACCACATTTGATCTGTTGGTCTTAAGAGTTTGAAACAATTGAAGAACAGAACTGACACTTTCCCCTTTCTCTGATATACAAAATCTCACGATCAATTTATTGATGTTAGAGAGTCAATTCTTAAATCTAGAGATAATCCGTTCAAAATTAGATTTGGTCAAAACATAATGAGGACATTCTTGTCTAGCAGAAGGCAAAATCAAAGAAAATCCAATGTGTATATGGCTAGACTGAGAATTGCTGAAAGATGATCAGGTCTCAGACATCATCCACTTTCCTGGCTCATCATAAGAACGCCCTGGCCGGAGGACGGCGAAGATAGGATAGGACTTGAGGAGGGGAAAAAGATATCGGCTTATCCGGCGAAGACCATTTATCCGCTCTTACCAACCACCATTAAATTAGGGCACGCGCGCAGGAGCGGCCTGAGTCCTGACGTGTGCCGTGAGAAAACCCTGGAAGATTACACAGTGGTAATTAATAGAACGAGCCCAGATTATCAATCTTGGTTTATGGGACGTGGCAGGAGGTCTCTTACTAGACATACTGTAAACCTCCCTACCCCCTGCTGAAGGCACCCCTGCTGGGATACGTCTCGCTCCGTCTTAGACATCCCTTGGCTATTATTACCACCACTATTTCAATGTGTACACGTTTACAAAAACCTGCAGACATGTTGTGTCCACATCATGCAGTGAACACTTTCCATTTTATGTGATGCAAACAATTTTTTTCTAGTGTTTAGTACATACTCCTGCATTATACGTACGCCAAAATGACCCATGAAAAAATCACTTTTGAAAAAAAAAAATACATTTTAACTTACAGTTATTGGGATGTGGGAGCAAACTGCAAAACCTGGAGAAAAACCACACAGGCATGGGGAGAACAAACAAACTGCACATAGAAAAGTCGGAACTCACCGGAGATTGAACCCTCAATCCTAGAATTTGTTATTTATAATGAAAAAAACGTACCTACTTGTATGATAGTAAAATTGTTATTGTTTTATGTCTTGTATTTATTATAATAATAAAAATGTCAAAAAGACAAAACAATGAAATGAATAAGACATTTTTCATTGAGATGGAGGGGCAAAAGTGCATGGCAAAGAGAATTTGGTGGTGAGGGAGGGAGGAGGAGGCAAACGTTTGCGAGCTAAAACCACACACTCATGTGAGGGACACATCGATTATATAGATTATTAATTTCAGACTTATTATTGCCAGTATCTTCCAAGTTAGCTAGTAGAAGGCATGTGCACTCTTTAGGTAAGATTATTATCTCTCTGTCTCTGGGCTGATGAGATGCTAAGTGGTCACTTTAAACTTTTTTTTTGACCGAGCAGCATTCATACAATTTGGGAGTTTTTGTACAAAGAGCCAATTGGTTCTCCTGACTTATTAGTTACAGCTATATCAAGAACTCCCAAACGTACGTAACTCTATTTCTCCCCTACATTCAAAGGTTTTGTTAACAATTTAATAATGTTTCCACAAACAAAGGGATGTAAATGGCATTTACATTTGTTTTCCGTTTCAATTCAAATATTTACAAACGTATGTTAGCCCACAAGAGACTGCAAGCTGGGCATCACCGCACGTGTGTCTCAATAATAGAAATTAATTCAGCGAACAAAGGGAGACGTCAGTATAGCGCCTGAGGAATGAGTGAGGATTAAAGCAAGTAAGGTGACGCATACAGTCAGTCTGTCTCAAGTGTGTTTAGTTTTGTCGACCAAACCAGACTCATTGAGCCTCCCTTGAAGCCCAGTAATGCCTTTGGTAAACTTTAGATGCATCCAAAGTGCAAACAAATGTTGTAAACAAATGTTTTGCACGCCACCCCTGCGCTGTTTGACAGATAACTGCCCTCCGCTTTAGGGGAGATAAATCAAGCGCTTAGCATCTTAGGCGGGCGAGTCTGGCCCACACTGCTCATCAGGCTCCATCCTTAATTACATAATGAGATGAATTAATTGACTCTATTAATCCAGGTGACCATCTGTTGGCCAGTCACAGTCCAGACAGTGCGAGCTGTGATACGGCAGGCCATCGCTTTCGTGCCAAGCATCACTGACAACCTTGTAAGGCCTACTCATTCAATGGTATAGTTGCATCGTCTTTTTGTTTTACTGGCTCAACTGAATCAACTGTAGTGGGATAGCGGGATGGGCGGGGCCGCTGAGGGCTTCTTTTCACAGAGATGTCAAAAAAATGGGAGCAGCTTAGTGTACATATGCACTCCTTGTCACACTGGAAAGAGGACGAACAAAGCAGCACATTTTTATGCTGCCTTGTCTGAATAGGCAGAATAATTATTTTAGTTCATTTTTATGGGGGATGTGGTGAGTGTATTCTAAATCCAACAAGATATTTCGAAACATTAGATAACTTTTTGAATGTCAAAATGAGTTAGATGCGTATTACCTGGAACTTTTTTTAATTCACTGTCACATCTGTCCTCAATTTAATTTGTTTTTAAGAAGAATATTTCTGAATTTAATAGAGAAGGGCCAATTATCAGTATACACTCACATACCAATATTTGTATCTAATTTGACTTTTTCAGGGGTAAATATTGACAGTGAAATTTTTAACCTCACATCTTAATAATTGGTAAACCTTTGAGCTTTTTGGGGCCAAATATTGGTATGTGATTATCCTTATATACTAACAAAAGTGACTAAAATGAGCGGAGAGTGGTGTCAGTGTTTGTAATTTATTCGTTAATTTTCCAAAACGTTTTATTATGTTCACTTTCTTTTTACTCCCCACCCTAGGATTTTTTACATATTAATTTCAGTAATAATATGACAGTACCGAGGTTAGTGGTTAGCACTTACTATTCTGAGATGAAGGGTTGAAGTCCATGCACTGGCCTTCCTGTGTGTGGTTTGCATGTTCTCCCCATGCCTGTGTTGGTTTCTCTTCAGGTTTCCTCCCACATCCCAAAACATGCAAGGTGAGGCTGATTCCACGCACAAATCTTCCTTACGTCTGAGCATGTGCGTAGATGGTTGTTTGTCTGTTGTTTTTTATATCTTGTGCTCTACAATTCAGGGTTCACCCTGCTTGGATCTGAATCTGAAAAATGATGCTTCTATTGTGATTTTAGGCACTTTTTCATTCATTCTTTGAAAGTTTTCTTTTGTAATTATGGTTTTATTGCTGATTTTGAGTAGGAAGACGCAGTAATGATATGCAGTATGTTCAGGTGTTTTTTTTTTTAAGTAATCTTTTCAAACACATGCACCAATGAAACAAGATTTTTTGAAATGGCACGCTATTATGTAAGTTTATGTGTTTGGAAAACTAAATAAAATATATTTTTTAAGCTGGCTGTTTGGATGCTAGCCAGCAGAGGACAGCATAGAGCCTCTGTGAGAATCTCAATGCAAAATAAGTCCTAATTCTCCCCCTAAAAGAAAAAAAAAACCTTTATTTTCCAAGTCACGCGTTGTGTTTGTTCTGCTTGTCTTTTGAGTGTGTGGGCCGCAAGTTGTTTACATCTCACCTTTGTGGATGTAGGTCTCAAAACTAGCAGAGATGAATCTGCTTAACTTTTTATTGTGCTAAATAATAATTTTCTTTTTAGAGCCATAATGGGCAACCAGGAAATCTTGTGATGTTGGAGGAAAACTAAAGACACAATGAGATGACATAGTAGTTCGTCAGTGCCAGATTTTGACTTGAGAAAAAAAACACCCACACTTGAAACAGATGCTGTTTTTAACCCCAAACTTTAATGGGGATCTCTACGGCCCTATGATCATGTTCCAGTCAGGCCCCAGTGCCCAGCTTCTTTTTCCACAGGAGCATAGAAGATAAAAAATGAAACAAAATCTCCCTCCTGTAGTATGGGGCAGCTCCTCTGTGAAGTCCCAGATTTGGCCAATGAGCTTCTCTGTGCTCACTTCAAATAGCCCCCACCCATGTGTGCCCTCCTCCATATCACTGAAAGGAGCCCTCTTCTTGCCTCTGACCACACAGCAACATGCTTATTATTTTATAGACTGTCATCTTTGAACGGAACTTAAAAGTGTGGATTTCTCGGGCCACGTGTATGCCTTTCAAACCGGGGTCGAGGCCAGTACAGGAGGTGGTGCACACGTGTTATCACCCCTGATGTTGTGCTGCACTCTATATGTATAAAACCATTCAAATATTTATTTTTCCTCATCCTGGCAAGGGAGCGAGATCAAAGTGAGAGCCGACCACATCTCGTCACGGCGGGAATACCGACTATCTATTTCATTACTGAAATATAATGACATATGATTAGTCATGTATGCATGCTTTCCAAGCGCCAAATTAACTCATATTTGCTCCTGCCAATTGGTCAGGAAATGGGTAAAAGTGAAAAAAATCTAGCAAGATATGCCAGTCAGGCTTTTCAAATTTAAAAGCTTTAATAAACAAGCAATTTTTATTTTTTTAATTAATTTTATAGCACAAGGATGAAGACCCTAAGGCATTGGAACAGGGAAATGTAATCATAATGATAAACAACAATGATAACTGGGATAAACAACATATCATTGATACTCAGATCAGATCAGCAGAAACTATGTGTGTCTAAATGTAGTAAAATTCCTGTTTTCCAGAAGAAGAAGAAAGAAAAAAAGCTGTACAATTTACTGTGCGGGAGTTGTTCAAATTTATATTGCCTCAAGATTGGAACTCTGGCTGTGTTTTAGAAAATAACCATTAAAATGGCAAATCACCGTTTACACTTGAACGATGACATCACATTTATTAGTTCCGTTTAGATTTTGGGGGTTGGAAAATACAAGGTCAGATAGATAGAATTTAAGATCAGTTGTGCAGTATTCTCAATCCGTTTAAATGCTGTGAATGAGGCCATGAGGCACGTTCAGTTTGATGGAAAGCAAACATCGAGGAAAGATGGTAAAACTTTCCTACAAGTGAACACCCCAATAAAGGTCACTCTGATGGATAGTGTGTTGCTTACTCATCTTCCTTAGCAGGGCTTCAAACCTTAAGCTTTATGTTTCTGGTGAACATCTGGACCTATTGTGCTAATGCATTTTAATGCTTGTTAGTATGAATATAGAGTATCCGTTTCTATATATGCGTTGTCCTAACCCTGTTAAGTGTAGGTGGTACTAAAAAAATTGGGCGGTGAATTGCAATCTGTCATAGATAGATTATTTGCACAATTTGCATTTCTTTTGCAGTGATTAAAAAAGTTTACTTCTATGTTTTTATGTTACCACGGCAATGTTCAGTAATTAGGACATCCAATCCCCTACATATTGGGCAAAATAATTGACTGTTTTCACTATAGCATTAGGTGGTGATCAAATAGATCACCTGTGTCAAAGTGGCGGCCTGGGGGCCAAATCTGGCCCGCCGCATCATTTTGTGTGGCCCGGGAAAGTAAATCATGAGTGCCGACTTTCTGTTTTAGGATCAAATTAAAATGAAGAGTATAGATGTATATTAAATTTCCTGATTTTCCCCCTTTTAAATCAATAATTGTAAATTTTTAATCCATTTTTTCTGTGTTTTTAGTTCAAAAATCATTTTGTAAAATCTAAAAATATATAAAAAAGCTAAAATAAACATTGTTTTAGATCTATAAAAACTGAATATTCAGGGTTTTTAATCCAGTTATTTTAAACCATTTATAAAAAAGTCTATCTAAGTTTATCTACATGGCCCTTAGCCTAGTGCTTTTTCTTGCCAAATAAATTGAATTGAATTGAAAAAATCTAAAATGGTCCGGCCCACATGAAATCGAGTTGACTTTAACGCGGCGCGCGAACCAACCCGAGCAAGACACCCCTGAAATAGATCATGGATCAAATGGAAGCAGATGACTAAAATCTTGCATTTCCTCATAAAGAAAATTGGTCCACATGAATACAAATTACAATTGCTGGTCGGTTATGTCTTTTTCCCTGAGCAATATTTTTTAATGTGTTTTCCGGCATGAAATTTTATCAGGTAGTGGATTGTCTAAATAAGGCAGAAACTGTAGTTTCTTAAATTTGTGCCTCACCACCATCACAGAAATTACACGTGAGAATGGAAGATTAATAAGAAATTGAATTTTACTAGAACACAGGTTTGAAATAATACATGAACATGTCATCTTTTAGAATGTGATGTTATTATGTCTAATTTCAATGGTTTATAACCTGGTACATTTGAGGTATTCATTCATTCATTCATTCATTCATTTTCTGAACCGCTTTATCCTCATTATTGTCGCGGGGGGTGTTGGAGCCTATCCCAGCTGACTCCGGGCCAGAGGCAGGGGACACCCTAAATCGGTGGGCAGCCGATCACAGAGTACAAGGAGATGGACAACCATGCACACTCACACCCTTACATAGGGGCAATTTAGAGGGTCCAATCAGCCTACCATGGATGTTTTTGGGGATGTGGGAGGAAACCAGAGTACCCGGGAGGAAACCCATGCAGGCCCGAGGAGAACATGCAAACTCCACACAGGTAGACCAACCTGGATTTAAAACCAGGACCCCCAATGTGAGGCTGACACGCTAACCACTCGCGCCACGATTATGTGAAATTCAAAATATTACAAATATGTTAAAATGTGGTGACGCTGTGGGCGAGTGGTTGGCGTAACGGCGAGTGTTTGGCATGTCAGCCTCACAGTTGTGGGGTCAAGGGTTCGATCCCAGGTGGGTCCACCTTTTGTAGAGTCTGCATATTCTCCCCGCGTTTACGTGGGTTTTCTCCTGGTACTCCGGTTGACAGGGGTTAGGGACTGAAATTTTGACAAATTAATTAAATTCAGTATTCATTTAATACATGATCTTTTTTTATGTAATACAATAGCACTGTGACTAAATTTGATTGATTTATCACTTAATACTGTGAAACTTATAATGACACAAAAAGTTTCATACAGAAATTTAAAACCTATACTGTTTTTTTTTAAATCAAACTGTGTGACATTACATTTTAAAATGTCCAGTTCCACATTTTAACATTATATATGTATCGCAATAAACATGATAAATCATCACATTCAAATTTGTTTGGTTCAGCCCCTTTTTCCAGTCATTTTTGAGTCTTTTAATCAAAGTAGCCATGACACACTCTTCCATAATACTCCCAAATATTATTAAAAATCTTAGGGCCAAGTAAATTAAAAAAACAATGTTCAAGCTTATCATATTTAAGAATTTTGTCATATTGTGCTATTGAACTTTTTCTTCTTATGTTGCATTATTACGGTACACACTGATTTACACTGGCAGCTTTAGATTAAAATGAATGGGGAGAACCTACAAACAAGTGTGTGTGTGTTTGTGTGCACATGCGTGTGTGTGTGTGTGTGTGTGTGTGTGTGTGTGTGTGTGTGTGTCTGTGATTGACTTTTCTCATGGAGCCAGAGCAGAGACAAAGACTCAAAAGGGGGTCCAATTGGAAAGCTGCCTGAAAAAATGTGCCCAGCAAACTCCTTCGCTTTTTTTGCAGCTGCCTTTTGTGGCCTCGGCCACATTTCTTAAATTGTCACCTACTCTCCGGCACCATCTATACACATCAGTCAGGGGCTGTCTTATTTATTTTATCTGTTGTTCCCCCCTCTTTCTCTTTGTTTTTGTTTCCTTTCGTACTGTCAGGTATTTAAGCGGCCTGCCGGTTTTATGGAGTTCCTTCAATGGTCTTGATGGACCCGAGACTCAATGGTCAGCATGTGACCCATCTGACCGAAGCCCCTTTATGTACCGCCTCTCTTTGTTGTTTTTGTTTTTTTGTGTGTCTGGGAGGAAAGGAGCGAAAAGGAGCCCTTCATTGGGTAGGAGGTTACCAACTTGCTCTGTTGAAACATTCGGGGGGGATTTCATTAGGCAGGAGTCAAACACGGCAATAAATAATAACTTGTGACCCCTAGGGGCTGAAAAGTGCGAAGAGTTCACTTGTTAATGAAGAGCGAAGGGGTGTCCAATCTTCAGCTCAGGGGTCATTTGTGTTTTAATTTAACACACAGTGGCATTTGGAAAAATTGACAACTGACATATCCTGTAGCTTTTGCAGGTATTATGCTATGCACTTACTTTCGACATCAGGTGGTAAGAAAGAAGAAAATATTGAATTGGAATAGAAACAAGATTGAGAAAGATTTTTAAATGTCCCAAAAATTTAAGTGACATGCAGTGATAGAAAATCGCAAATTTCTTCATGAAATTACATTGATTTGATATTAATATTCAGGTAGCACAGTGGCCGAATCATTAGCACATCCACCTTAAAGTTCTGAGATTGAAGATTCTATCCATCGTGGATTCCGACCTTCCTGAGTGTAGTTTGAATGTTCTTCCAGGTTTTCTTCAGGTACCACCGGTTTTCTCCCACCTCCTGAAAAGGCAAAATTGTCCCTAGGGATGAGTTTGAGGGTAAATGGTCGTTTTTTTTGTGCCCTGCAATTTTCTTGCAACCAAGGGCAATAGGCTTCGGCACCCCTGTGGCACTTGTGTGGATAAGCGGTAATACTGTAATTTACTGTCCATTCATGTATCATCCAAATGTGTATATATATATATATATATATATATATATATATATATATATATATATATATATATATATATATATATATATATATTTATAGCGGCCGAGTGGTTACTCGCATTTCACATTTCCCAAAACATGCACAGTAGGTCGGTTGAACCTAGGTATGAGTGCGAGCATGAATGGTTGTCCTTTGTCTCCTTGTGCACTGCGATGGCAACCAGACTTGACTTTGAAAAAAGAAAATTTTATATTATTCGGCACGTCATTTTTCTTCTATGGTGAAATATCACTTCCTCATCGGTGCTGAGTGCCACCCAGTTCAGCTCCGAAGAAGAAGCAGAGCCATAACTTCTCTAAATTGGAGGACAGCCACTGGAGACAGACAAGCATTCATGCTCACACTCCTACATAGGGGCAATTTAGAGTATTCAACCAGCCTACATGCATGTTTATGGGATCGGAGAGGTACCCGGGGAACATCCACGCAAGCAAGGGAGAACATGCAAACTCCATACAATGAGGTGGGACCTGGGATCAAACCCTCTACCCCAGGACTGTGAGGCTGACGTTCTAATCACTCGTCCGCTGGGCGCGTGACCAAGAATGTCGCCCTGAGAATTCAATCTATATGCAAGTAAAATTAACGGTATCTAAAAGTTAAAGATTAAGAGACAAGGGTTACCGTTGCTCTACCTATATCTTGCTGGCTCCTAAATTTGCCAATCTAGCCAGAATGGCGATTTCGCTGAGTCGTTCCACAACACCCGTTGGGAATTCTTTGTACACAACTGGGGCTGCCCATCACACGGCACACACCCCTCAACCCACCCCCCATCAGTCCTGGGATCCCCTGCTACTCTGCACTACTTCCTGTAATCATCCCCACATGTGGCGGTGGCATTTAGCTCCTCTACCATGGCACACATCATTAGGCCCAGCTTTAAGCACCTCTACTATGCTCCAGGCCCAAGAAAGGGGGGCTTTCTTTTTGGTGGTGTGAGGTAAGGGGGCGGTCGGAGGTGGGACTTTAATGAACCAGCGACTGAATCATACCACCTAGGGAGGTTTTGACATGCTGAGGTGGCCGCCCCGAGCAGCGGCGCCTTGACGCGGTGGATTCTCGTCCGGCATTCACGTGAAGGGAGTGTCTGTAGGAGTGTCGGGGGCCGGGCAAGGGGGCAAGGGTCAATCCAGTGAAAGCTGTAAATCCCAGAAAAGGAGACCGGCCTAAAGGTCAGCTAGTCATGGCGATTAGAAGAGCTATCGACAAGATGCGCAAGAGGACGCAAAGCACAAAAGAGTCCCCCATGCAGAGGCGGCGAGCCATTGTTTTGGCAAATGCCACTTTTGATGACACTACTTGTATATTTCCACCTAATGGAGAGAACTTCCTCAGAAGAGGAAAACAAACATGCAAAGTCTGGATTGAGAACTGCAAATGAGGCAGAATGAAAAATAATATCTATATCAGTCAGATGCCTCTGAGATTACCCAAATTTCACTGGTTAGGGTAACAGGTTTAGCTTGTCCCTAATGCAGCTAATTTTTAGCTCAAGGGCAGATTGAAAGGAGACAATTATTTTCACCTATTTAATTTAGAGTCTTCAACTGGGAGTAGCTGGAAAAACTCCCCAAACGAGGCCAGATGATTCTGCACAACAACAAAAATAGCGAGAACAAAAATCTACTGAAGTATTGTAATTATGTTTTTGTATTTCCCACTACTTTCTTGCACACGTGTTAAAGCGTTGGGTGTTTTATATAACAATGAACTACATGTAGGGGGGAGGGGCAGTGCATTTTGATCATATATGCCATGATTTTGGAGTGGGGGGGTATTTTTCACAATAGCAATGGGCCGTGTGGAAAATGAGGTTGTTATTGATGAATGATTCATGCATGTGGATGATTCATCACTAATTCCTTTTAATAAGGGTAGCGGCACACATGCAATTCTTGCCAACAACACTGAAGTGTGATCAATGCTGCTACCCTCAAAAAGACCACTTATTGTTTACTCAACTACTCATGTTATTTTTATTTCTTTAAGTTGAATAACTATTGGATAATCGTATTTACGTATTATTTTAAAAACTTGATATCTTTGCAAATAATTAAAAAGCTTTATAAAGAATCCATCATTCTGCTTGTCTTTCATTTGACTAAATTCTCCTGTGAGATTTCATCCAAACGATCTTGAGTACAAGACAGCTCTAAAGTTTGAACCCACCGCCATTTTTTATTCACAGCCGTTAATGGAAGTAAGTTAAAGATCGAAATATAAAAGAAAAAGCTCAGAGTTAAGATGAAATGAAACTAGTTACAGCTATTTTGAATCACTATGACATTTATGGAACAGTCAATCATTCAAAATCATTATGGCAGCAGTTTTCCATAGATCCTACATAAATTATACTCTGTTAACATTTACAATCATACTAGAGTGACATTTTTCATGCAGTAGTAGAACTTAGTTTTGTATGTTTTCAGTACTTGTTCTTCCTCTCTATAATTCTGCTTGCATAATGTTGTTTCCCTGTTGACGTACATATGCACTCTCAAAAAGCATTTTGAAAGATTTTCTGTACCTACTGTTTAATAATAAACCACAAAAATGATGAATTCCTCCTCCATATAAAACTTTGCCATCTCTAATGAGACACCAGAATATATTTTCGTTAAGGTCAAAAGAATGTTTAATGATCCATTTCATTAATGATTTATAATTATTTGACTGCATAATTGTAAACATTTTCTTTGCTTATATTGGATTTACAAAATGAACATTATGCGCTATGGAAAAATATGCTTCGGTTGGAGTC
Organism: Stigmatopora argus; assembly: GCF_051989625.1. Lineage (NCBI taxonomy): Eukaryota > Metazoa > Chordata > Actinopteri > Syngnathiformes > Syngnathidae > Stigmatopora > Stigmatopora argus. The sequence continues at coordinate 6,527,730 of NC_135395.1, read as the reverse complement.
ATTCACAAAACCAGAATTTCACTGTGCTGTATTGTTTCTATTAAACTCTCCTCATATTTAAATGCTTTGGGACAGCGGAGAAGAAATGACTCTCCTTACAGTTAAGCATGGAGTCATGTCTGACATGCCGCATGGGGGGAGCTGGTGTTAGTGAAAGGAGCATTAATGCTGATATAAGGTGACATACTGAAGCACAGCCTGGTCCCTTGCCTTGGAATGCATTCTAACATAATAATGACACCCCCACCGCCCAAAACACCTCTAAGACATCCACCGCCTTGCTGAAGAAACCTAGAGTAAAGGTGATTAACAGAACAAACATGTCTCCAGACCTAAACCCTATTGACATCAAAAAATGTATTTATTTATTTATTTTTTTGTGGGAGGGAGTCCCACTGCTACAATGAACTAATTCATCCCCAGACAAGTTCAGAGGGTCAGCCTGGGACCCAACTGAGCAAAGGGAGGGAGACTGAAAGATGCAACGCTTAAAATGAGCCATCGCAAAACAGGGGCGTCACCATTGCCACCCCAAAGTCACACAAAATGTGAACGTCAAAAACAGGATATCTAATCACGGCCTGCACTCGAGTTGCCAATAAATAAATAAAAAACAATAAGATCTTAGGTCAAAGCCAGGGAACGTCCTCAAAAGAACTTGGTGGAAGCACGGCCTTGTTCATTAGGCATTTGATCAATTCACATTGAAGATTGCTGGCAAGTACATACATGAGTTGATTAAGATGATAAGCAATTCTTTTTTTTGTCACTTGAGCGATCACATCCATTTTTCATGTCGCTCCTTTAAACGCGACGAGATTGGAGGCATGCTGAAAAGGACCGCCTCTGTTTGGTAAACGTTCTCTCTCTATCTTTTCATATGAGCAGACCTTTCTTTCCATCCTTTCAGCACAAAAGAAGAAGAAAAAAAAGTTTGTCACTCCCCTGTTTCTTTAGTTGTGCGCTTTCTTCTCCATGCTCTTTCTAGTTCCAGCCTAATCCCAGCCATGCATGAGCGATCAGTTGTGTCCTGTTGTTTCACTGTTCTGCTAGTTTTCTATCAGTAGGGTTCCTCCTTTGTTCCTTTTCTTTGCCAGACACAGAAAAGGTAAGGAGAGGAACGAGTAATGAAATCTCCTCTGTAGGCATAGGCTTTTGTGTCCCCTTCATCATGATTTTCAGATGTAACTTTGACTTTAATTAAGGCGGATTGTTGCTGTGATGCAGCTCTCGGCTTCCTTTCCTGTTGCCCTTCGGAGACTTCCAGGAAGGCGGCATCAAAAGCTCATATCTGGCATATCTGAAGCCCGGCGCTAGCGGAAGCGGTGCTTGTTTTCATGTCCAGGTCCAAAGGAAAGTAACCGCAAAACCAGGCACAACAGGGCCGGCCGGACTGGGCTGTTTTGACATCTATGCACAAAGTAGTTCCAGAAGTTTGGAAGAGGTATGTTTGTAAATCACTGGAGGTCACGAGTGACAGCCTTTGGTCATGACTGTCATATGTAGTCAGTTACAATATGATCAAGATCTAGGAATTATAGTATTTTCGAGACTTTCGACAATTAGGACTTTTGATTGGAATAATGATCAGTCAAAGGGCGGCCTGGCGGGTGAGTGGTAGCGCGTCGACCTCATAGTTCTAGGGTTCTGGGTTCTAACTCAGGTTGGTCCTAATGTGTCGAGTTAGCATGTTCTCCCGGGCTTGTGTGGGTTTTCTTTGGGTACTCCGTTTCCCACCCACATTCCAAAAAAACATGCATGGTAGGGTGGTTGAAGACTCTATATTGCCCCTAGGTATGAGTGTGAATGGTTGTCCGTCTTCTCGTGCCCTGCAATTGACAGGCCACCAAGTTAGGGTTTCCCACGCCTTGTGCCTGAATTCAACTGGGATAGGCTCCAGCACCCCCGCGACCCTTGTTAGGATAAGCGGGTCAGAAAATGAATTAATAAATAATGATTTGTCAAATCTTTACAATCCTGTGGCTGATAACTGTAACTTTCCCATTTTTATCAGGCATCACCAATTATTTTTGTTGAGCGTGATTCAGTCTTTGTGACTACTTTATTTTCACAATGTTTTCATGTTTTCAAGTTCGAATACAACACAAACTGCCCCATGAAAAAAAATGAAGCCTGACAAAGCAGGGAAAGAATTGTTTTGACATCTTGGCACAAAGGAGCTCACAGAACCTTGGACGAAAAATCATCGTAAACAACTCTATCCCAGGCCTAAAAAAATCTTTTCTCACTTGTAAGATGAAAATATGAAAAACAAAAATAACAGACTTGTGTTTTAGGGCTTGTGAGGGTTAGTGCCTCCTAAGATGACAGAGTTCTTTTCTTTCTTTAGATGTGTTTCATACAGAGCAACTAAAGTAAGATGCTGGAATACACTTCTTAGAATTCGTATGCTTTGCTCAAGTAAGTAGGCTCATTAGACTAGGGAATTGATTCTGAAAGAATAATAAAAATGTATATGTACAACGCTTTTTGTCAACTAAAAAATCATTTCGAACCCGATGACATCATACAAGCTAGGAAGCTATGGGCTTTTCTCTCCCTCATAATTGATGATATTTATCCTCTATTTAAAAGCTGTTCTGATTAGAAATTTTAAGCGATTTAACGCTTCTACGTATGTAGGAATTTCAGTTATTCCATTGCCTTAAAAAGCTGAATATAACAGATCATCTTGACAAGTAAAAATACAGTACGAATAGAATTTTCAGTGGTGATGAATGGATTTGTTTCCAGTTAACAAAAAGAAACTGCCATGAATGAGTTAGATAAACAAAATGCAGTTGGGAATTTCAATTAGCTTCTATTTCTAGCGCCTTTACACATATTTTCTCCCTTTTTTCGAGGCTCGTGCAGGATGGCGTCCAGTCAGAAGGGCGGTGCACGTGGAGGTGCTAGTTATTAGTGCGATCATGGCAGCGGGCCCTCCATATGGGCTCAGTGGGGACAGCGGCTGTGGCGCGTTCAAAGGGATGGTTCATTGTTCCGAGCTGATCTCTAATCTCTGTGGTTGTCTGTCCTAATTAAAAGTCTCGCGGGTACGCAGGGCGGCCGGGCCTCCGCTCGGCAGGAAATTATGATCGCAAACGTCTTCCTGTCGAGTCCCACGCTCGGCACTACGAAGTGACGCGGGCCGCCGTTACCTGAATGGGCCCGAATCCGAGCAGACAGCCGCATCATCCCAACTCTTAGTATATCGGGGCTGTGCACAAGTGGCCATTGTTGACGCCAAAAACAGGATTAAAGAGGGTCTTCAAGGGAATTGATTTTCATGTGAGAACAATGGCAGGGCACAGAACACTGGGGCCTGGGTCTGAATCACACGGCCAAAGAGCTTTATGAAAAGGGGTGCACTGTGAGCACAGAGATTAAAGCAATCAGGTTCTTTACCCCCGCTCATTTTTGGGGGACGATCCCGCCCCAACCTCTTCCACCCTGTGTCCCACACAGTCATTTAAACCTACAGAATAAAGTGGGAGGAGGGTGGAAAAAGGCACAAGTTGTTTACTTTTCTTGATCTTAACAAAGCTTCAAGAGCAATCAGCACTGTGATGGAGAACGTTGTGGACAGCCAAAAGATCATGTTTGAGGAGGGCGGGCTTTTTGGGGCGGGGACGCACGTTTGGGGTGAACATGACGTGTCACCGCCAGGGGATCAGGGGTTAAAGATGAAAGGCACGACCGCCTCGTCTTCTGTCTTTGGCCGCCTGCGTGCAGCTGTGGGCGCCATTGAGGACGGGCTAATTTGCATACGTTTGGCAGGAGCTCCGGAAGGCGGCGCAGGGGGCCAAGAATGAGCAGCTCCGCTTTATAAAATGGAGGCAAAAGGGCGGGCAAGTAAACAACCAGCGCACGCAGATACATAGTCACGCATTATCTGCACTCAACACACAGAAGTTGGCCAAGAGACCAAATGAAAAGGGTGGTGTTTTTGGAGGCAAGTGTAAATAGAAACAGCGGTGTTGAGAAGTTTGTTCAGGATTTCGTCAACTTTATTGACTTTTGATCTAGTTTTGTAGCAAGATAGTCTAGAATTTCTGACATGTATGAATCATTTCATTGTAATACAGAAGTTTTCCACTATTGCATCACTGCCATCATGTTTCCTAGCCATTGACAATAACCGTCTTGCAATCTATTTGGTCTGATATGGTGGCTGGCAGCAATAAAAAAAAACAAAAGGAAAAAAAACAACTCTATAATAATAATAAAAAAGAAATGTTTTTATCATTTCATCCTGAATTCTTCAGCCAATGAGTTAAACATATTCATTCAACTTCTATTCCGCTCATCCTCACGATTGTTGTGGTACTGGAACCCATCCCAGGGAACTATGGGCAGAAGGTGTGGTACACCCTGAATTGGTTGCCAGTAAATTACAGCAATTAAAAATATGGATTTTATGTTTTGAATAATTTTCTCTAGTTGCTTTAATTTCTCAATATTTTAATACATGTTTATGATTTTTAAAAATGTTAGTTTCAAATGTGTCCAATGTATTTTAAATTTAATTTCCTATAGTTATTATTTTGTTTATTAATAGTTCTATTTTTGTACCTATGTATTCCTCCAGTGCTTATTTATATTTTTCTAAATGTAAATTTAGGCATCAGGGGTTTAAATAGTTCTCCCAAAATATGTGACGAAAAATCTACAATTGGGATTACTCAAAATATCGCTGGTACATTTTTAGAGCTGATGGTAAAAACTATCAAATTTGGACACTAACCATTTCTAGCTGAAAACTTAGCATTTTCATAGCTAAAATGAGGTGGAAACAAATAGTCGTGTCAGACTGATGTCATAATGACAGTGCGACACTACAAGGATGGGTCTGGAAGGGGGGCTGCGGCCAAGGGGGTGTGTCCCTCCCAGACTGGAGACAGGTTTATTGGGCCTGATGAGTGTTAAGCTTCTGCATGGAGCCACAATAGAGCCTGTGATCTCCATTTGTGGCTCATTGGGAAGCACTGGTGCGCTCAGCGGCCCCCGTTCTGTCGTTAGACAGATTGTGAACAGGCTGCGCGAGGCCCCGGCCAGGGTGGATGGAGCCACCAGACACTTCATTATGGGGCTCTATGTAAAAACCCTTCCAGAATATTCGCATCTGTTTGATTATGAATTTTCTCGTCAATCAGAAGATAAATGGCCGCTAGATTGGCAAGTGTCAATGACATTTTCCAATGGCGAAGGGATGTGGGTGGATTTTGACCATTTCACTAATGAACAGCCACCGGTAGATGGCAGGGATGTGCCACTTAACAAGAGGTCAGCTCTAGTTGTTAGTTCACATGAGAGGTTTTTTTTTTGGGGGGGGGGAATAGTTGCATTTTGACAGGAAAACAGAAGAGAGTGAGAATAAGTTAAAGCATGTAATGCCAAAGACATTTTTCATCTTTTATACGAATGTTTTATTGAAGAGATTATCTGAAGCATCTCTGTGAAGTCAAAGTTTATGGACAGAGTTAGCTCATTGGCTGACAATGGCAATATATGTCTCATCATTTGAAATGGGAGTTGGAGGTGAAAGATTACACAGAGCAAGATTAACATCATTCCAGTTAGCTACCAGTTTAAACAATAAAAAAGTGAAAATGGTGACGTCAAAAAGGAGGAATTTTGATTCATTAAAACACTGAGCATGTCTTGTGGTAATTAGGGAAAACATTTTGCCCATAAAAAGTTTCGCCAATGATGTTTTTGCTGATTATTCTGAACGTAACCATTAGTTATTCAATTCAATTCAATTCAATTTATTTGGCAAGAAAAAGCACCAGGCTAAGGGCCATGTAACAAGATACAAGAAATGTGCACAAAACGCGGTGTAGTCACTGGTTCACGGCCAAAAAGTCATCCAGAGCCCGCTTGAACTGGGCGACCGTCGGCTTCTCGACCACCCCCTGCGGAAGCCGGTTCCAAGGACCGGCGATGCGCACTGAAAAAGCAGCCTTCCGTATAATAGGTGTCACTTTCTCAAAAATTATCGGCATCAAACTCTATTCTGTGTAATGTGGGTGATGTTCTTCATATTTTGGTAGAAATGTAGCGATTGTCTAAAAAAATATCTATTTTCTTATTGCTCATTACTAAAGAACAGAAAAGGTGAGATGCTAAATATTTTTCCTGGTGGAAAATCAAGTTTATTCTTTCATTTTCTCCATTGGCTGCACATTTTCACATGAAACCAAAAAAAATACTGATCCATCAAAATCCACTACAAATGTCCGTATTTCAATGTGAGACGAAGACCTGAGAAAAAAATATTTCAACTGCCGAACAAATTCTTCTCAAGTGTCTGAAAGATGCTACAACTTTCCATTATTTCTATTGCAGAAATACAGACTTGGTTATTGGCTAGTGGTTGTCCTCCTTTGCTCTCATCCTGATTTGAGGCCAATCTTTGATGCCCTTCTGTTATTGTAAGGCCCGTCTGCATGGCCTTCTCGCTCTCGGCACTTTGATTCGCTGCGGCGGGGGTTAAGGGTTAGCATCTAAAGGTCCAGGGTCCGTGGACGTCGCCACTTGTGTCTCAGAGTTGGGCTGACCTCTGGACCTATGGCTTGGTCAGATCGACCACAAATCCCGCCTACCCGCTTTTGATGCTCGCTCTTTCAAAGCGCTTAATTAACTGGGGTGGCTAAACGTTTAGCCCATCCGTGAAAGAGTCTGGGATTGCCTGTGTGTCCGAGATGTTGCCCACTTTTTCTGTGGGTGTCAAAAGGTCTTTTGAAACAATGGACCACTTGGACAACTTGTTTGCATAGAAAGGCGAGTGAATGCCACAGCCCTATTCACCCGGGCTCATTCACCGGGAAGAGTTTGGAGAAGGCCTTTCTGCTAATGAAGAGAAGCCCTTGACATGCACCGCTTTCCACTAATCAACTCTGTGATTTCCTTCTATTTCTCCGTCTTTGTGCACGAAATGTTACAAGCGACTCCAGAGGGGAAATAGGAAAAAACACTCATCTGACAGACAGCGGTAGAAGATTGTGAAGAATGCTCAGCCACACCGCCGCGTTCGCCATTTTCGCCTAATCTTCAGGCTGTCCTTATCAGGGGGGCATTAATACACATTTGGTAGAATGCGGCTTTTCATCATGTATCCAGCCAGTGGTCAGGGATTTCATCTCGTATCCAATTTTCTCTTCATTCTCCTCGAAAAATCAGCGAGAAGTGGTGATGAGCCTGACTGTTCGCCTCAGTCGCGTAACAGCGGATTCATCAGTGGCTAAACATCACATCTCACGTCTGCCGTAAAGACTTCCCCACTCATTCGCAGCAAAGCACAAATGAAGCCTATTTGCTGATTTTTTTTCCTCTTTTTCTTTTGACTGTTCCCATTAGTGTGCTGCCTTTGAATACACTGGAATAAGCTCGGGATGTCAAGGCTGCCCATTATCGGCTTCAATTAAGGTGCGGCAATACGACCAATGTGAATGAAAAGAGTACACATGAAAGCTCGAATGCCACCCAATAATAAACAAATAAATAAAAACAGGATATTGTAGATACTTTTTTAGACATACATTTTGGCCCCGTTCGGGCTAATTGTCTTATTTATCACATTTCGGATTGCAATTGTTTGTGTGTGTGTGTGTGTGTGTGTTTGCAAGTTAACCACTTTTAATTTGCTAACAAAAAATGGCAGCATTTGTATTGTATTGTTTTTTCACTTAAGACACAACACGCGAACATAAAAAAAGACTTTTGCACAAATGTATTGTGTTATAAATGGACAAATTACAGAAACTGATCATTCATTAGGGAACTAGGAATAATTTTTAAAAATCAAAAATAATAAATGGGCAAGATTTAAGTGATTTTTAGGGGAACATTTAAGTGGCCTTTTGTTCTGGATATAATTGCACATGTCACTCAGGAAAATTGATGTTTTTCAAAAGTGAAAAAGCTTCAGTTATTACTTGAAAAGGAATGGCATATGTTCGCAAAACAAACATAATCCATTTAAAAATAAAGACAGATATTAATGTAGATGACATGAGTAAAAATATATTTTGTCAGGGACAAAGAAAGTCCGAATTTTCTGAGAAAATAAAAAAAGTCTATTTTCATGGAAAACAACTCATTATATTACTGAGTGAATTGTAATCTTTATGAAACCAAAAATATGTTTTTTAGACGATGGCGTGTCAGAATTTATCATGAATTATGCCAAATTATTCTTTCAAAAACAACATTTATTTCCTCTCCAATCTATGCAAAACAATTGTCCCAAAAAATAAATCAATAAAAAGAAAAAAGAAAATATCACACAAGCAAACTGCAGGACCACTATAAGAGAAATTCTAGAACCCATAGGTTTGAATGTAAGCTTGTGTGTTTTTGGGGTTATGTTTCATGTGCATGGTCTACTTGGACTCATTGGTGTCCAACGAGAATCCAAGACATGTGGCCACAAGTCTGATGACATGACTTCAATGTTTATCATTAAACTATGGCCTAGGGCAGGGGTGGCCAACCAGTCAGAGACTAAGAGCCACTTTTTTTACTGTGTTACTGCAAAGAGCCACATCATACATGGGCACACACAGACCTCTGCTCAGCCAGATTTATTGAAAATGACCCACAGCAAGATAATGACAGTTATTTTTTTCAACAGTTAACATTGTGTGCACTGTCACACACACACACATAAACTCTCAGTTAAAGCAAGTCCACAAACAAAAATATAACAATTTTCAATGACATTTTTCTCTTACTATGCTGCTTAGTGGGACTTCTGGCATTCCTTGTCCTGAACAATCCTCCTCAAATCTGGCTTGTATTCCGTTGTTGCCACTCGAAGCAACTCTTTCACATGAGTGTCAGTCAAAACAGATCGATGCTTTGATTTCACATGTTTCAGGGTGGAAAACACAGACTCGCAGACGTACGTTGACCCAAACATCATTATGAGCATTATTTGTGGCTAATAGTGGCGTTTGCGGTCGGACAGTGGCTCCGTACAGCGCCGTATGTGGCGATAGTGCGGTATTTGCTGAAGTTGGTGGATCTCGTGAATCTAGCGGTCGGGTAAATTAATCTCTTGAATGGGGTTGTTACGGTGTGTTTGACCATGGTTTACACTTACGCCTTACGCCAGAATATCGCTTAAAGAGCCGCATGCGGCTCTAGAGCCGCGGGTTGGCCACCCCTGGCCTAGGGTGTCCTGGTGTCAAGTGCATATATAGACACTCTTATGCTTGAACATGGTGTTCATTATTGACAATCCACAGCGAGCGCAGAAGTCCAACAATAGAACACCGCTCAGGTTCTGATCAGTGGGGCTTCCCAATCACGCCCCCTCAGGTCTCACTGTCATTCCCCACGTGAACATTGAAGTCACCCAGTAGAACGATGGAGTCCTGAGGATGGGCACTCTCCAGCTCCCCTTCTAAGGACCCCAAAAAGGGTGGTTACTCTGAACTGCTGCTTGGTGCATAAGGACAAACAACAGTCAGGTCCTGTCCCCCCACCTAAAGGCGGAGGATGCTACACTCATTTCAACTGGGGTGAACCCAATGTACAGGCACCGACCCGGAGAGCAACGAGTATGCCCACACCTGCTCGTCGCCTCACACTGTGGGTGGCTTCAGTGTTGAAGGATATCCAACCAGGAACAGAATTGTTACCAGAGCCCGAGCTGTGTGTAGAGGTGAGCCCGACTACATCGAGCCGGGACTTCGCAACCTCATAGACTAGCTCAGGATCTTTTCCATCCCGATAGGGGACGTTTCTAGTCCCAAGAGCCAGTTGCTGCAGCCGGGGATTGGACGACCAGGGACCCCTCCTTTGGCTGCCTCACAACTCTCTGCGCACCCGACCGCTTTGGTCCCTCCCACAGCTGGTGAGCCCATGGAAAGGGGAACCCACTTAGCCTCTTCAGGCTATGCCTGGCCCCAATGGGTGCAGGCGGTCGCCATTGTGGCCCACCTCCAGGCCTGGCTCCACAGTGGGGCCCGGGCGAGAGAAAATTCCGTTCAATAATGTTGTTCTTTATAAAAGGTCTTCTGAGTCATCCTTTGTCTGGTCCCTCACCTTGGACCAGTTTGCCATGGGTGGGCCTACCAGGGGCATACGGCCTCAGACAACATAGCTCCTAGGATTATTGAGACACACAAACCGCAAGACCACGATAAGGTGCAACATGCATGCAAGGCTCTAAATTGCTCAAACGCTAGAGCGGTTCAATTTGTTGAGACTTTTTCGCATTTGAAATTTCAAAAATGAACTTACAATAAACAAGATTATGTTCCACTTCCATTATAGATGTAATCATCAAGTCATCTCTTCAATCATACTAAGTGAGTCCATTCAGCGTTCACATTCTCATAGAGGATGGATATTGATCCGCTATTATGACCACCTGGCTTCCTTAACCAGGCATACTAAATCATTATTCTGCTAACATTTTGAAGCATACTCTTATTTAAAAAGGGAAATTTCCTCTTTATTCGAATACCATCTCTCGGTTAGCACGCACCTTTTCGCACCGTCCATTAATTCCAACATCATCTTAAAGGCACGTCTTCAACAAGCGCCTTTTGTCCTAACAAGCATGAAAGGATTCCAGGAGATTTATACTCTGCGTGTGATTTAAACATCAAGGCTTAACCTACTTCTTTATGAAGAAAGACTTGCGTGGGGATGCCGAGGCTCTACTTGCCATATAAATTGATGATTCATTCCTGAAATAACTCGTACGTATGTTGTTTATCTTAAGTCGCCTGTAATAATTAAACCTCTTGGACCTGCACAATGAGGAACTTGACATTGACATGTCTTGTATGAAACATATAAAACCATGTAAAAGATATAGCTATTTAGATGGATATATATATATATATATATTACCATGTGATATTGTTTACAGTCACTTGACTGTGCCTGCATTTTTCTTAGTACCCTTTTGAACGGGATCGATCAACTCCCCATCATCACCAGATTAGCGACGCGGACAAACCCCTACCCCCTCCCAACCCCCAAACAATCCCCTGAGTAGCCTTCCTATCAGTGGATATATCGAGAACCCCAACCGAGAGGCTGCGTGCTTCTTAATTCCTGATGTTCACATTTTCTGTGCCTACAGACTCACTCTAATTTGGGTTTCTTTCCAAATGACACGAACGCCACAATATACAAACATGGTAGAGGAGACTATATAGAATCCTGCTCATAGCACCAATACAAATTTGCTAATTATTCTAATAGTAGGCTTACAACTGTGACTGAAGTCAGATTTTCAATTCAGCGCATGCTTTAAATTAGTTTACGAACATATCATATGAATACACAACTGCAGAACAAACACAAATGGGGGGAAAATAAATTACAGAGATTACTTACTTAAGGCATATTCTCAAAAGGAACATACATAGTTTGTGTTCTTTGTTCCAAACTTTTTTTGGTGCACACACTGCAGTTTTTGCAAGTGACACATCCTTTGAAAACAAACCTATGCATGTGCAAACATTGTTCAACTATTGGACAAAACAGTCTGGGCATGGTAAAATACAGAAGTAAACAAACAAAGAGCTCCTGCTTGCGGCAATCGTGCTCATGTTGCTATGGTTCATCCAATTGCAAGCATTTGCGGGACATTTGGCGATCCATAGGGTACTGATGCAACGTTGATTTTATATTTAAATTTCTAAACCACCTTATGTCTCTTCATGGCTCAATGCCGAACCCCGACTGATGTTATCCAATGTACTGCTAACCAGACAACATTTCCCACAATACCAGTGGCTACTGTTATTATTCAAAAAGGTGTATGATCTCAGCTTTGGTCGAAAACATGGTGCGGTCACTTTCACACATAAAGAGAACCACACCACGATCCGCTTGGAAGTAAACCGAGACCACCTCTCCGGCAAGGAGGACTGATTGTTTGGTCCACATCAAACTTTGCTGGTTTATATTCACACTAGCTCAAAAGGTCGTAGGTCACAGACTTTTTAGGTTTGATCCTGACCAAACATGCCACTTAGTTACTTACTTAGGTACATAGTTACTTTCTTATCTACTTTGTTGCTGACCTCCTTCCCTAAACTACTTATTTACCCAATTACCTACTTACTTACCTACATTGTTACCATCCGCACTCACAGTCATACCGCCACCGGCTGGAATTGAGCCTGTGCCTGGCCGCATCGAAGTCAGGCGAGTGAACCTCTACACCACGAGGCGGCTTACTTCCCTAACAGTATCTTAAAATATTTGAGGATATCTACTTATTTTAAACCCCCTCAAGTTGTTTGCTTTTTTTGTTACCCAACATGAGACAAAAATATGCAGGACCTTTTTTTTTTCTTTTACCACTTCCCCCCTGTTGCACATCCCCAAGGTGGTGAAGTTTTCTATTATCAAGGACGGTCCTTCGATGATGAAAGTAAATAACACCGAACCAAATGTTCCATATTTCCTGGCCTTCTCACGGGAGCTTAGGTGCGTGGGGACTAACACATAGGCATGGTGGTACAGTCGTGGGACGCCACTGGCCAAAACCGACAGCATGTACAGTGTATGTGTGTGGTAGTGTTCTTGCTGCCTCAGTATTTTTTTCCCTCCCTTCCTTTCTTTCCCCAACCGGCCTGTCGCCGCAGTGATATGTGGAACATATGGGAAATTATTGTGGGGTTGTAAAGGGCTTTTGCCTTCAGCAGACATGCAATAAATTAAGCAGTTTGCACAAGGGAGGAACAACAGCAGCTCTTTAGGAACACTTAGTGGAGATTTCCTATAAAGACTGCTTTCTCTCCTACGTCTCCCCCTTTTCCTTAATCTCTCTCTCTCTCTCTCTCTCTCTCTCTCTCTCTCTCTCTCTCTCTCTCTCTCTCTCTCTCTCTCTCTCTCTCCCTCTCTCTCTCTCTCACTCTCTCTCTCTCGCTTCTGTCATTTTAACACAAGCCGCAACACAATCTTTGCCTGTTGTCCTAGTTGGTGGTAACTCAGTGGGATGTAGCCACACAAACTAAACACATAAACCTTGCAAAAAATGTTTTGATAGTTTCCGCTGAACACACGCAGACTGCAAGCATATGTGAGGTTTCTGACTAACATTGTTGGTCCAATTAAATGGATGAAAATGACAAGAGTGAGCAAGGAAGGTGGGAGGGAGGGAGCAGAGGCCCAAAATGGCTCAAAAGTCTAAATGCAGCAGAAATAAAATGACACCTGACAAGTTGTAATTTATGGCGAGAAGGAAGGATGCGGGGCATGAGAGGAAACTATTCACAGAATGTTACAGAATCAAAGCAACCCGGAGACGCCAAAATGGAAGAAGTGAGCGACTTCAAAGTCGGACTGGGATGAACGACACACGTGGAGAGACAGGAAGTGTGCATAGTATCTGTTGCAAAAAGAACATTACAGGATGATGTTACCCAAAGCAAGCGGCAAGGAGAAGGGCCATGCTTCCTTAATTTAGCTAGATCACGCTGGCATGCATGTTCATGTCCAAAAAAGGACATCTGGTAGACATTTATGCATTGCCCGCCATTGACGGTGATAGACATCTACTCCATTTTGACTGGGAGCGAATGATCGCTGCCAACCTCTCCAAGTCGAAATGGAAAAGACGTCTATGGCACTGACATATGATCGTTGTAATTTTTTTTAGGATATGCTTGAATTTCCGCCTATCAAAACTTCCAACAATGTCACTCGCCAATACCCACAATTGGCCGGTTATAACACCACTACCCACCAACCAATCAGAGCAAAAAGTTAAAATTGAAACATTAAATGCAGGGAACAGTTTTCCATTTTTCCATTTCAAATAATATAGGTTGACAAACAACTTAATGTTTCAAATGCAAATTGTTTTGCAAACATAGTCAAATTACAAGAGAAGTTCTAAAGAACAAATTCTGAACTAAAAATTCAAGGTCAAATTATTGGATAATTAAGGATCATAACCGGGATTTACTTCTGTTCTTAAAAATAATTTTAAAAATATGTGTGCTGTGTGGGTGTGATGTAATAACATTAAAGAATCCACGGAGGCACAGGGAGAACAAGGTGGATGTGCTAACCACATGACCACCGTGCTGCTATAATAAAGAATAATTGAATTCATTTTGTTTACATTAACATTTGTTTATTTAATTAAAATAGGAATGATTAATAATGAAACTATTATTTTAAAATTCCAAAATAAAGTCACTTGCTCTATAAAGGTTTAAATCAAGTATCATTTTATTTTTTGAGTGTATTTTTTTTTCAATTATTATTTTTTCTTCGTAATGCCTTAGGATAACATGATTAATGCTGTTCTGCAGAGACTAACACAAAAATAGAGTTGAAAAAAGTCACTCTTTTATGATGTTTTCTTGATTTATCATTACATTTTGTAGGAATTAGAAATGGAAAATAATTACCGAGAGTCAATTTTGTGGGAAAAAAAATTGTATTAATTTCTTGATTGTTTACACTTTATTTGAATGCCTTTTATGTAAGTTATAAGAGTGTCATAATCATGACCTGACATCCATTATGAACAATGAATGATTCCTTATAGAAGACATCCTAAAACTAACCAAACATAATTTGAAATGTCAATTTGCATAAAAAGTGACAATTTACTAAATCACACCAGTCGTAAGCATTCATTCATATTAATGAAATGTTATGATTACTATGACACTATCATAAGAATAATGTGTAACCACAAAATTAATCCTTTGAGCAGCTCCATAATGTTTTTATAATATGTATTAAAAAATCCTTATAATAAAAACCAAATATCCAAGTTATTATCCAATTCCCCAAATTCAATAACAACTGCATCATTAAAAAGAATAACATGGTCAGCATACAGCCAAATTCTTCAAAGCGTTTGGCACTGCCAACGACGCTGAGCAATGAAATCCCTTCAATTGGCTGGAGTGGAAAATGTATTTCCATTTAATGTGGGCAACTCCACTCTTGCCAACAACCCCCAAGAAGTCACGACCACACCACAATCATTATTCATCCTCATTAATTGGTAAAAAGTTATAAAAGATCCAATAAAAGTTTGTTGTAAATTATTTACCAAATGAATTAACCACAAATTTGTTTTTATATCGAGTCTAATTCTAACTTCTCTCCCTCCCTAAAAATAATGTAAAGATAAAATTGTTTGTGCATTATGACATAGTCATTGTTTTGCTACAAAGGTGCGCAACCTGGGCCCTGGTCGACAGTATTATAGATAAAGATTCAATTAATTAGAAAAGCTTTATGGCAAAATGACTCATTTGCAGTAGTCAGTCCTTTTGGCGGAGGATAAAGAATATGTTACATGGACCGTATCGCCTTCAATCTGTGTGTTTCAGAGATTTTAGTCTTAGTAATTTTTATCCTCAAATAACTCTATTTGGCCTCCAATGTGAAATATTTCATCTCTATGGTAACGTAGCAAGGGCCGCGGCCCTCCTCCCAGCTGTTGCTAGGTTTTGTGTGCGTGGAAAGCGGCCCTGCCGGGCCTGGACGCGCGTGTTGGCGCGCACGCACGCGTGCATTGATGCCGCCTTCGTGCTGTGTGCGCCCTTTCAGTCTTCAGAATAGCGTCTCTACTAATCCGTGAAAGTTGCGGCGCTCTGAACCGGCCGCCAAACCTTTTTTCCACTCAACCGACGGTCCGGGCTTTGCGTTCAGGCTTCACACTTGATTGGTCCCTGCCGTGGCAGAACTCCCCTCCCTGCTGGGTGTGGGCCCGCCCCCCTCTCCGGGGCTGCCTAATCGGCTTCTCCCGCACCATAATTACCAGCGCCGACTCAGCCTGGGACTTGAGTAAACACACTATTAAAATCGGAGCCAGCCTGGGCCTCGCACATTCAGAAGCAGGCCTGCTTTAAGGCACCTGCTTCTTAGTGACACACCTATGGATGTACAGAACGGTAGGCAACGGTGGTGTCATCGGGGAGGTGATGTGTTTATTTGGGTGCCACCATGGGAAGAAGCTGTGAGCGGTAACTATCTTCTTGTTGGGCTTCACCAATGAATCCACCCTGCAGGGACACCAGCCTTTGATATGTGACCATTTGAAACTCACAATAAGATCTGTCTGTGTGTGTGTGCCAGTTAAAAAACACCAAGTTGATCTTGTGCAAGAAATGTGAGACCAATTTGCTTGGCAGTGTCCAAAACCAAACATATTTTTCCAACACTGGACAGAATACTAAGTGCACAAGTCTAATAAGATTCAAGACAAATGTTTTGGGTTCAGTAAGACAGGCGACATCAGGTCACAAACTAACAGGCTATGTTTCTTTGCTTTCAAAGTCAATTTGTAACATATTTAAATTGTGATATTGATTAAATTTGGTTATTACATTTCAGAACTTACTTTTTTGTTACATTTTTGAGCTGTTCCGTGGATTTTCTCTGCGTACTCTGGTTTCCTCCCACATCCCATAAACATGATGGTAGGCTGCGATTGGCTGGCCACCAATTGTGCCCATAGTTAGCTGTGACAGGCTCCAGCAACACCCCACGACCCATGTGAGAATAAGCGCTTCAGAAAATGAATGAATGAACTCTCACCTTAGAAACTTTCACTTCAAAATAACAGGTCCATTTATTTCAGTAGACCAGGACAGCACACAACCTCAATAAAATATAATCACTCCTGTCTTAATAAAAGAGTATTTTAATTGTTTGATTACCTTTATAGAGACTTTTCAATGAAAAATCTTAGAAATAGCCACATTAGGTAGTCACAATAAAACAAGTATTTTCCACTGACTACTTAAATTTAAAGAAATCAACATATATATATATATATATATATATATATATATATATATATATATATATATATATATATATATACATATATATATATGAACATAGTATTCATTTTTGCATTAGATTTGTACTTAGACTATATTTAGTTACTGTATTTTTATCAAATGAGCTGCCTCAAAACCCTGGCAATAGCAGACTTGTATTTTAATGGAATGAAAGCCTATCCCAAATTAATGCCTGTATGTGTCCTAATAACAACAGTATTACTTGGTATTATCTGTATTTATCTTGAATGACTGCTGTGAAAATGGTAATTAATACAAAAAAGCCCTTAGTGACTTGTGCACTTCACTGCATATTTTTAACACTGTCAATATATAACAAAGCTATAGCTATATTCTCACCATGTGAAACATTCATGTGGATCCAAATGCAGGGAGCCAAAGATACAAGGCAGAGGAACAGCTGCAAACGCAACTATGCTAACTATATCAGGAAATACTAGGTAATAAAAAGATTCCAGTGTTAAGCAAAAGCATTAGAAATGAACATACAAAAGCGAGGGAAAACGACAAGCCATTGAAGAAGGAAAATATGGCAGTCTACATGACATGAAAAATATGCTGACAAGGAGAGAAAAGACACGGTAACTGATATATAATATACACAAAGTAAGAAGATGCCTGGGCAAGAGGGGAATCCGAGGGATGATTGACATTAAAGATTAGCTGAAATCAATGTGCAATCAGAAAGACAAGACAAGAACAAGAAACACAGGGAATCATAAAACTGAACAAAACCTAACCTGATATTGTAACATACATATAGAACAAATCAAGGAAAGGTTTTTTTTTAAATTCCAGCATCAATATTTCGACAATTAATCAATGTCTTTAAATGAATAAGCGTTGAGCCTTCGACCACCTCTACTAATAAAACATTGTTCGCTATGTTTTTTCTTGTGCGAAAATGTCCTAGTGGTTTAAAAATTTAAGCAGGGACGCAATGCGGAAATCTGATGCATTCGTAAACCATGCATAGAGGCACAGTTTTCTTAAATTATATAATTTTTTTTCACGCGTACCCTCACAGACTTCGCGGATACATCAAGCATGAACCAAGCCTAATTGAGCTTGACTGTAGTTTAATCCTTGAAGCATCTGCCCAAAATGGTCATTCTGCCCTCTCACACTGCTTTTTCTTAACTCATTGCAACACTCGACGTGCAATCAATTTCTATTATCATTATTGTTATCACCTCACTTACATCACCTTATTTTTATTGTATATAAATCTTTTTATGACTAATTATTTGTGTGCACTCTAGGGTGAAGCTTTAAATTGTACTTCTATAATGACAATAATTCAATTCAATTATTGAGATGGGCTTACAGCAAATGATTGAGGAAAAAGGTTGCTTCTTAAGAGTCCTTTTATGAGAAATATGATTACTTCTACTTAACTCTTTCACTACCATTGTCGATAATAGTTTCCCAGTCGTGTGGAGCTTTTAATCTTTCAGCATAGCCTTCAGCACCCTTGTGAGAATTAGTCGTACAGAAAATAAATGAATAAACAGATTTTTATTCTAGTTTATCACATGTAGACATCCAATCCATTTGAAGTGGGAGGGTAGCAGTACATATGTGCATTTGCTGCCAGACCTTCCACTTCATATTGATGGGATGTCTATTGAGGACAATGGGAGCCAATAAGTCAAGTACAGAGTGTTATCACTGTCAACACTTGAGTCAATTTCTACCTAAAAACTTACTCTCATCAGTCATTATCACCACAGAGGCACTAAGCACAGTTTTAATCCTGTTTTTGCTTTTGTGTCACGTACAGGAAATGATGTAAGCAAATGCAGTCCTTTCATCCAATTAGTTTCATTGCATTGATCAGTTTTATCGGAAAAATTGTTAATATGTGTAAGAAATTACGCCAACATGAACACAGGGGAGTGGCGCGGCGGATGAGTGCTTAGTGTGTCAGCCTCACATTTATGGAGTCCTGGGTTCGATCCTAGGTCGGTACCCCTGTGTGGAGTTTGCATGTTCTCCCCCGGGCTTGTTTCCTCCCACATTCAAAAAACATGCATGTAGGCTGGTTGAACACTCTAAATTGCCCCTATGTATGAGTGTGAGTGTGAATGGTTGTCTGTCACCTTCTGCTCTGTCATTGGCTGGCCACCAAGTCAGGGTGTCCCTCGCCTGGTGCCCAAAGTCAGCTCGGATAGGCTCCAGCACAGCCCGCGACCCTTGTGAGGAGGAGCGGTTCAGAAAATGAATGAATGAATGAACACTGCTGATATAAGCCTTATTTTTTTTCCCACCGGACTAAGCAGTGAGCTCAGTGGTTTGAGCGTTAGGGTTCATGATCACGGTGGGACCCCAAAACAGACAACAAGGAATGTAGTGAGTTGAGTAGGACTAATAACATTTATTTTGTGGGTGCTGATTATCGAGGCAAGGGGTTGCTTAGGTCGCTTAGAAGTTGGCAGGACTGGCGAGAACACAGAGAGACACGTTTCCTGGGACAAAAGCAAGGGGTCATAGGCCAGAGAACAATAAGTACTCATCGTATACTGTAAACAAGATGCAAATCACGTAACAAACCAGACGAGTTGATCGGGAGAGGTGGTGGTGTGTCCACTGGACCGTTAATGATGGCTAATGGTGATTGCCGTAACCTGATGCCGTTCCACTTGTCTGACATTCGATGTGCAATCAAAAAAGAAAAAGAAACACTTCCACCTGCCTCAAGTCAGCAAGTTATTTGGAGGATGAGGCAGAAGCTCTAACATTATGCACATGGAAGGAAGTGGAGCAACTGGTGAGTAATGTATTCTGTTGTTTTGATCTTTTTTTTTCTGTAGACTTACACCAAGTGTAAAATCAGATGTTGTAAATGAAGACATGTTAACAACGACATTGGATTTAAAACAATGAGGCTTTAGCCCATTGGGAACCATTAATAATAATAATAATAATAATAATAATAATAATAATAATAATCGGACATAGGCCCTGTCGTCATTATCACAACACAAAAGCCTACTTGTCATCACACGCAGAAACTGCGTGTGACGAAATTGATGGTGCTTCTCCATAAGCTACGTTTAATCGGCATATGGAGAAGCACCATCAATTTTGATCAAAATTATGATCTAAACTACATCCGTAAAGACATTCTGGTTTTAATATTTTCAAATGGTACGTTATTATTTTTTCAATCTTGCTTGTAGAGTCAAAAGGCGTAACTGGAAGATATTTATCATTCAGTATGTATCCAATTTTAATGGCCTCCTTGACAGTCTCTCTTTTGCTCTCTCTCTCTCTCTCTCTCTCTCTCTCTCTCTCTCTCTCTCTCTCTTGCTCTAGCTCTCTCCCTCGCTCTCTTGCTCTCTCAGTCTCTCGCTCTTTCTCTTATGATGATTTTGCCTCTAGTTTGAACTCTTCCATTAATTTTTCCTCACACATTTATCCTCACAAGGATTGCGAGGG